>NC_081561.1:139974447-140169218 GCF_022355385.1 Mustela nigripes | reverse complement strand
TTTGCTGTAGTAGCCAATATCAAGGCCATGTAGCTTGCAGGCCTGGATAAAAACCCTCTTCCTCCCTAGGCAGGCCCCCAACCTGAGCAGGCCGTGACAGCAGATGACCAGAGCTGGCAACGACAGCGCAGACGAGTCCTTTCCACTGGCACCACTGGTTTTTATCCAGGCCTGCAAGCTACATGGCCTTGATATTGGCTACTACAGCAAACAATGCTGCCCTTGGACAGCTCCCTGATGGCCAGAGGCTTCCCTGACCTCAGTTGCCCTAAAAGACAGAGTCTGTTTTCAGCTGGCAACGATAGCGCAGGCGAGTCCTTTCCACTGGCACCAGACAGCTTCCCCAGGTGACTTAGCTCGGAGAGGCCTCTGCAGGTCACACGTGGCCTCTGGCCCCGCTCACTGTGCCTCCTGGTGAGGATCACCCCCTCACCAGCCACCACTCTGCCACCACCACACTTTCCCGGGCATGCCTTTTGCTCTCAGGAACTCAGGAGCCGCTACATTATATCCTTCCTTCTTACAAGAGTGATTTTCCGAAGTTTTTGGTACGTTGATAACCCATCCTTGTTTTTCCGGTGTGGAGTTTTCCCCTCTCATCTCTGATGTGCTGCATAACGTAGTTACTTAGTGGGGTTGACAATCTTCTGGACATTATTTGTAACAGCCACCAAAGGGAAACAATCCAACATCCATCAACCTAAGAATGAATAAACACAATGGGGCCTCTCCAGACAATGGAATATGATTCAGTGGAGAAACACAGACACAGGCTACAACAGGATGAGCCTTTAAAACGTACCCTAAATGAGAGAAGGGAGGCACAAAAGGTCACAAATTATATTACCCCACTGATCCAAAGTATCCAGAATAGGCCAGTCTATAGGGAGAGAAAGCAGATGAGCGGTTCCCTGGGCCTGGAGTAGGCAAGACATGGGGAGTGACGGCTGACGGGCACTGGGTTTCTCTTGGGGGTGATGAAAATGTTCCAAAATTAGTTCTGATGAACACCCCGCTCTGAACAGACTAAAAGCCACTGGTTTGTAGGCCTTAAAAGGATAACTCTCACGATATGTGAATCATATCTCAACAAGGCAATTATTTAAAAACAACAACAACAACAACAACAAAAACAAACCTCCAGGTACAGGAATTTCTGAAACACCATGAGAGTGTTTGCAAGTCAGAGATGACAAGCCTTGTGGGATATGCTTTCCAGGGCTCAAGGAGGGAAGAGGTGGGTGAACATGTGGCTGGGGGCAGGTGGCCACTGGCCCCTAGAACACGCGCCGACCTGGAGAGGACAGCCATACTGCTCCCTCCAATTACTGCCCCTTGGGCCCAATATCACCAGGTTTTCCACGGTTTTCAGGAAAAGCCAAACACTTGAGTCGTCATCGAAATTTCCCTATTTCGGTGTCTGTAACTAACTCAATATTTTGAAAAAGCACAGACTGACTTCTGCCTTTCACTGCTGAGTCAACAAATGCTGCCCGAAAGCCTACTGTGTGCCAAGCACCGTCCCAGCGTCGGGGCCTCAAGGAAGCAGCTCCCTTTCTTTCTGTGCAGACGGTGCTATTGTGGGGCCAATGGGGCTGTACCAAGTACACTGAGCTCCCAAGAGCATGGCAAACTGAGACCCTGAGTTGCCATGGGAACCAGCATTGGCAAAACACACAGGTAGATGGGGCTGGTGGCCCGGAAGCTGGCGCAGGACCCTCCCTGTGGGGTCTCAGGTCTTCCTAAGAGAGGCCCGAGTGTACTCAGAGGTGGCCGTGAGACCAGACCAGGGCAGAACAAGCCTGAATGCCCCAGCGCAGGCTTCTGGAGCCAGGCTGATGCACAGAGGCCAAACTGCCCTCGGGGATCTCAGTACATCACATTTTAACGAGAGCCTCATGGCACTTCGTGAAGTGGGCCAACCTTGGGAAATGTCTGTTTTTCTTACCCTCTCTTGTTAAACAGAATGACTCTGTCTGGCTGTTGTGGTTCAAAGCAGCTCCCCCCGGAAAGGGCTCGAACTAGCCTGTTTTATTTAATTTCACAATGTTCATGGTTCCCGGGGAAAATGTTTTGTTACAAGGGTGGTTATTGTCTTAATGGGCTTGGGTATTTGTCCTGCGGTCGTTGTGACGTTCTGTTCCCCCAGAAGTTCTGTTCTCAAGAACATTCTCAGAGAGGCCCAGTGAATCAGGACCTCAGAACTGATATGCTGGTACCAGTTTCCAAGTGGGCACCTACAGTATACTCTACTTGGCCTATGACAACTTAGGGAGAATATAAAATTACCATCATCTAAAATTTAATTGCTCAGTGAGAGAACTGACCATATCTGTGCTTTTCTAAAACAAAAATAAGTCTCTCTTTATTAATGGGTCCAACTCAATAAGCAATCTTTAAATGTTTAAAAAAAAAAAGGCTACTTTTTAATACGTCATACGTCATGTGGCAAATTAAAGATGGCTACAGATTCCTTGCTACTCCTACCACTGAGAAATTCAATCTAAGTGCCCTCTGCTTGAATCTGGGCTGATCTTAGTGACTTGCCTGAGTAAATGTGACCCAAGTGCTATTCTGGAATTTCCAAGACTAGCTCAAAAAAGTCTTACAGCTTTAGCCTTGCTTCTCTGGAACACCCAGGACCCCATGCTATGAGGAAGCCAAAGTTAACCACACAGAAAGACGAGATGCTCAGCTAGCCTTCTCGACTCCAGCCACGCTCACAAAGGAGCCGTTTACACATGTGAAGAAGCGATGTCTCCTAGCCCAGTCAGCATCACACCCTAACCCAGAACACCCTGACCCAAAACTGCCAGCTGAACCAAGTCAACCCAAAGAACCACGCGATGGTACGCTGAAATATGTGTTGAGCCCTAAGTTTTGGGATGGTTTCTTAAAGGAGAACAGATTCTTGCAACAGGCAGGAAAAGAGAATGCGATTATTTTTCATAATCCTTCATGTAGTAATTTTATAATTACTTAATTTACAATAAAAGGAAAAAATGGTGAATTTGGACAAATGATAGTTCCTCATATTCACCCCAATATCTACTTCATAAGTTACAGATGTCATTCGAAGACCAGAAGTAACCATTAAATTAGTCAAGTGTTTATTAAACACCCGTTACATATAAAACTAAGATGTGGCCTGAATGAACTATCTGCAGTCATAGGAGTAGAAAAGGGCACAGAAATGAATTAGTTCAAAGTCCTACAGTGAAAGGAATTACTCAGCACATATACAGAAGAACAATGTTACAACACTACATGTACTAAAATAAACACACAAACAGAATATTCCAGGTTGCAATCTTCTCAACAGCAGGTAATGATTCTCATCACTCTTTAGGACTTCCAAACCTCCACGTTAAGGAAGGGTTTTCAACATGTATTTATGGCTAGAGCAATGAAATACTTAAGCATGGACTGAATTTCTATTACAGTTTTTAAAAATTAATTAATACTTTTTAATTTAATTTTATTTATTTGGTTTTTAAATTGGGTGTGGAGCCCAACGCGGGGCTTGAACTCACTATCCTGAGATCAAGAACTGAGCAGAGATCAGGAGTGGGGCGCTTCACTGAGTGAGTCACCCTGGTGTCTCTCTATTACTGTTTTTTTAAAAGAAAAGAAAAGAAGAAGAAGAGGAGGAGAAGGAGGAAGGAGGAGGAGGAAGAAGAAGAAGAAAGAAGGAAAAAGAAAGAAGAGGAAGAAGGAACTTTTATTTACTATCATTTTTAAAATTTTATATCAGTATCATTTTTAAATCCGATCAATCAGAGCTGTGGGGAGTGGACAGTGGGACAAACCTCAGCAAATCTCACTTTTTGAGGATTGTTTTACATCAAAGAGTAGATCAGTCAATGGCCGTCTTCACCTGGAAGGACCTTCTTGAGCGGGAGGGCTGGGTGGACCCGCTGGGTTGTTTTCCTTTGACATGATCCTCCCTCCAGGCTCAGTGTCTGTTCCCTCCGGTAAGGTGCCGGCGGGGGGCGGGGGTGTCTAGTAACACATCACTGTCAATACTCACAGGGGTAAGACCGAGGCTGTGGGCTCCAGAAACAGCTTCCAGCAGTCAACATCCCCGCCTCGGCCACATCGCAAACACCCAAGAGACAAGAGAAGCACCGGACTGTGACCTCTTCTTGTTTTCTTACTGCCTTGGGTGTCGACGTTCCAAACTAAGCACTTCCGGGTGAGTCTGCAGCCCCCCCCCCCACGTGCTCTCTGCGCATGTCCGCGACTCCCGGACGCACGTGAGACACGCCCCATCGCGTCAGGCGCGCTTACGCCCTGCAGTTCGGCTCTCACACAAGCAGACGTGGCTCCCCTCAAGCCCCTGTTTCTATGGGCTTTCAGGAAATTTCATTAGTAATGAAATGAGGCCATTTTCTTCTTAATAATTGTGTGAGGGTCACAGTTAAACAGCCGAGACAGCACCAGCCGAAGCCGTTCTGTACGACGCCCAGCCGGCCCTTCTCCGTGGGCGACGCCAGCTTGAACCCGCTAGGGGAGGAATGGCGGACGGGGAGGGAGGCCTCCCCAGAGCAGGGCAGGGCTGGCGGGCCCCGAACTAAGCCCTAGAGCCTGGGTGCCTCCTCTTCTCTCCCTTTTGTGAGGGGCGGAGTCAGAGAACGACACCCAGGGGTGACTTACAACCACAGCCACTTCTGTTTCTGAGACTTGCAATGCGCGGCGACACAAGGACATGCTTCTCCTCCAGAGGCGTTCTCCTCCGAGAGATCTTTCCAAGCCAGAGGCTACGACGCTGCTTTCCCTCACCAAAAAGAGCCAGAGACTTACACAAAAAAGTCCTGGGACTCTGCACCTGGTCAGGAAAAGCTGCGAGAACAGGAGGCGGCCCGGCTTTTCCCCTGCTCGGGTAGAACAGAGCAGCAACAGCAAAGGGAACGGAAATCACAGTCGGCCTTGAAGTCCGGATATAACCCGGGCTTCTGGCTTTGAGGGGATTTGGCTGTGGAAGTTCTGAGAGGAGCCACGGCTGCCCGTGTAACCACAGAGATCTTGAGGAAACCTAGGGTGAACGGCGCCAGAACACAGGGTAGGGAAAAGCACAGAAAGGTCGAACAGGCCTGCCCATCTCCTCCGCAGTCACAGAGCTGAGGAGGCCACTTGGAGCTGAAGGAGGTACATTTGGAGAAACAGAAGGAAGAGCTCGCTTCACACGGTGGCAGAAAAACCCCGAGACTCGTGCCAAAGGGGCCAGAACAGGCAGAAAACTCCAAGGAAGCTCAGAGAAGGTTTAAAGTCGTGGCTGGACAGTGAGTTGCATCTTGGTGTTTTTTGTTTTTTTGTTTTGTTTTGTTTTGTTTTGTCTGATTTTCTTTTTTTATTTGTGGTAGGAACACAACACATGAGCTTCCCGCTGAACCACTCTGCACAGCGGACTTCTAGAACTCATTCATCCTGCAAGACTGAAACTTGATATGGTGAAGAACGACTCCCCATTCCCTCCTCCTCCCAGCCCCTGGCAACCACCAGGCTTCTCTCTGCTTCTCGAAGTTCAACTATTTTTTTAGATTCTTCAAATATGCAGTGTCAGGTGATACCTGTTGGACATGACCCTCTTATTTCTTGTAGTATAATGGCCTCCAATTTCATCAGTGTTGTTGCCAGATGGCAGGATTTCTTTCTTTTTGGTGGCAGAATAATGTTCCATCACGTGTATATACTACATTTTCTTGTTCATTCATTCATCCATTGGTGGACACCTGGGTTGTGTCTCCATCTTGGCTGTTGTGAGCAGTGCTGCAATAAATGTGGGACTTGTATCTAGGGAAATGAGGCTGCCCAGTGCCCACCCACAGAACCTCATTTGGTGTCATGCCGCCTGCTGGACCAGGATCTGACACAACAGGGCTTTTTAAAATTTTTTCCAGAGCAGGAAAATGATCCTAAATTAAGGGCAGGCTCTTCACACGTGAGGACCTCAAGACGCAGACTGCTCTACCTCTGTCATGGGCTGGGTGCTCCAATGGATGCCTTCCCAAAGTGACAAATTGCTAATTCCAGAAGTCCCGACAATGGTAATAAGAAAGTGCTGGAACTGCACTGCCCAGCATCCTCTTTACCAGGTAGAGGACAGGATCATGGAGTATCTGCTCACCCCACCCACCACTGCCCCTCTCCTGTTCCTCCACCTCTGCTCCCCTTATCCATCTTTCACAGTGGGGGATGTTCACCCACCCATGGCCAGTGTTTCCCTGCCATGCCCTTAGACTTTGGCTAAGCATCGTCATTTTAATTTCATCCAGAAGGATGAAGTGTCTGGAAGGGTGGGAATGGCAGCTACTAATGTAAAGACCTGAACCCAAAATATAGCTACTGTGGCAAAAATAAGTAGGAACTAGGACGCATGTCTAGGAAACATGCTTGTTATCATCCAAATGCCTTTGCCTTTGGGAATTACATGGGCAACGAGGCTTGGGCTGGTAATGACCTGCACATAAGAGTGTGGGAAATCAAAGTTCCAAACTCGACGGTGATCTGTCTGATGCCTAAGGTCCTGCTATGCACAGCTATATTCTGATATCCCTCTGAAAGCTATTTTTAGTAGCAGTCATTATTTAAGGAGGAGAAAGAGAACATTAGAAGTATTCATAAAGGCACAGGAGACTCTGCCCACAGGTGGACTGCCTTTCAAAGGCATCTTTCCCCACAGAGACCTCTTTTTTCCCTTTGAACCATTCAAGATTAGAAGCCTGGGACCTCCACCACAATTTAATGAGATTCAATGAGATGACTTCTGGCAATGGCCACCCGGGAATTTCCCAGGCCCCTGGAATGTGTGTTATTTCAGACTCCAAAACCGAAAGTACCCAGCAATGATGTCAGGTGCTCCACGGCAAAGTGCATGTGCGTTTTAACCGGCTCTTAACTTTGCTTCTTCCTAAGCAGATCACTGTGGCTAGCAGGCAGGAAAAGGGGCCTTTTTGAGCACACAAACATTGCATTCATTGTCCAAACAGGAAAAAATAGATACAGGAATTATTTGCTTAGCTCCTGTGGTTACCAACCTGTGCTGGGGAGAAACACAATAGACCAGGAGACTGTGGTCAGAAGTCACATGCAAGCACTCCATGTCCCTGCATGCATTTCTGCTACCCCCCACCCCACCCCCCACTGCCCTTTGCAACCCTACCTTGCTCCTTCCCCCTAACACATCTGCACTCACTGCCAAATGGGATGTTTACACACAGGCTCAGGTTAGCCGTCTTATTTTCTGCCTCCATATAATTTAAGTGTGCAAGTAAGAACCGGCCAGCACTCTTGATTCCAGATGACCAGAACTCTTGTATTCTAGACTTCTAGGAAGCTTCTCTATAAAAGGATTCTTGCATGGAGTGGGAAATTGGGATGAGTGATGTCTAAGACTTCTACTGATGTCTCTAATTCAGAGAGTTTCTTTTTTCCTCAGAAGCACGTTTCTTCAAAACTCCTCATCATGGAAATTCAAGAATTGCTATGTAGGTATCAACAATGATCTCTGGGGAAGTAGACACGGGAAGACATCCCAGTTCCATGTAGACCCAGCAACTGAGAGGAAGGAAGTAGAGAATTTGTTTGTCAACTGTGCCCCTTTCCCAGCAACCCCCGCCGGGCTCTTTAGGCTTACTCATCTAGGAGATTCTAATCCTGAGGCTCTCTTCATGTGCCTCTATTTGAGCTCCCCAGAAACCCCAACCCTTCCCATGTCAGCTGACAGGCAGTGTTCATTAGTGAGTGGCACCTAGACATAGTAAAACCTTGGCCAAACTTCATGGTCACAGAATGGAAGGTGTCCTATTCTGCAATTCACAGTGCCTCTCCAACAGTGTTCCCAAATTTCCAGCCACCGACACAGAAGCAATGAATTCATCCCCTTCCTAACAGCTGAGGAAACTGTAAAGGCTAAGAGGGAAGGGGATATAGAGAGAAGCCAAAGGGAGGCTGACTTATTCTGTTCCTAAGGCTGGTGTCACCATCAAACAGTAATTCGGAGTGTTATCACTGAGAAATGGCAGAAGCTATAGGACACATTTTCTACATTGTAATGAATGTCAGTCATCTGTTTTCCAGAAAGTTCTTTCATAGACACTTTTGGAGGAATACCTTTATCAACATATATGTTCATAAATGGATCAACACTACTCTGATAAATCGTTCAGAACAGTGGTCCCTTTCCATTTCAAAGATAGGGACTATTTTTTAATGTTAAAAAATTATGTGCTAATGGATCATTGAACATTATATCAAAAACTAATAGTGTGCTCATACTGTGGCTAACTGAATTTAAATTAAAAAAAATCATGTGCATCCCTGTGTGGAAGTAGTTGTACTTCATATCTTTTGATTATTGAGAAAATACTAATGACAGAAGGCTATCGTGAATTCAGCTATGCTTTTTTTTTAAAGATTTTATTTATTTATTTGACAGACAGAGATCACAAGTAGGCAGAGAGACAGGCAGAGAGAGAGGAGGAAGCCAGCTCTCTGCTGAGCAGAGAGCCCGATGCGGGGTTCGATCCCAGGACCCTGGGAATATGACCTGAGCTGAAGGCAGAGGCTTAACCCACTGAACCACCCAGGCGCCCCTCAGCTATGCTTTTAAATTGAATTTATGTTTGATTAGTCACAACAGCATCTACACACACTTGAAAAACTCTAACATAACATTATACATAAGGTGTGCTACTTACTATCCACAAACTGTACTGGTTTCTTGACCCCTTGCTGTGACCCCGCCACCACAAGCCTCCCCTAGGCCAAGGCCCTCAGACTCAGAACCTCTGGGGTCTAACCACTTCTGTGAATTCTGAAAACCATAATTTTACCAGGTGATTTCAAAGGAATTTTGAGTTGACACTGTCAAGAGGAAAAAAGGCAAAAGCATTTACTGTTAATTTTTTCTCCCTTTCATGACACCTTTATATTCCTATTATGGTATCAAGCAATGAAACTGATAGCAACAGAATAGATTTTGCACCACTTTTTGTTGTCTAACCATCAACAAACATTAAACAAGAGAAGATACTAACGAATCACCACACTTGCTGCTCCGAGTGGCTCTTACAGTCTAATTAAAACCCACAAGATCAATGCTGCGCCAAATGAAAAAAATCACCATGGGAACTATGAAGAGTAAAAAAAAAGACTTTTGTTAGCAATCACATAAAATTACCCTGAATAATCCTCCCTCATCCTATCCCCCGACAAAAACACTCCTCTAGGCTTAAACATAAATAAATGTCAATAACCTGACTCTCATAGATCCTTACTACAGATTGAGAAGAAACAGCCTCAAGTGCGTGAGGTAGGGGTGGGGGAACAGAAGCAGCTGTTTATTCATCTTGTCTGCAAAGCCAGTGTAAGCCCATGTCCTTGTGGCTGTTTTATGTGTTGGTTTCTTTGGTCTTGTGTTTTAATTTGTCCAAACTAGTTCTTCTTTGCCACCAGGACAGAAACAATCAGCCCACAGCGAAAACCTCAGCTTGGCGGTCGAGGCTGGCATGGGGGTAGGGGTGGACTCTCAATGTTGCCTTTTGTTGAGATGAAACCAAAGGGGCCAGGCAGTGGTGGCTGGATGAGACCCCCCTCGGAGCAACCAAAACTGAGAACACAGAATCTATGCCGAACCGACAGCTCAGATCTCAGAGAGATTCCTGTGCCCAGGGCAACTCACTTCCAGGCATCACCTCTAACGTGGATATCACGGATCAGCAGTTGACAGAAAAACCACATTTCTGTAATTTCAGATTTGTGAAGAAAACAAAGAACATAACACTGAATTGACTGGTAAAGCTTCCAGAGAACAATGGGATATCTTAATTTCCATGTATTCTTACTCACTGACAAAGGCAAGGGCAAAACGGAGAATGGCACGGGCATTATTGTCCATTTTAAGACATGATAGGATAGTTCCTCTCCAGACTTCTTGGACCAGGTTGCCCATTTCATATTCCGGTTGCACAGAATACCATTCCCAAGTGACTTGCAGCAACCCAATCCACAAAACCATACCAACTAACATTCCTGCTCCAAGCTCCAGGAATGACTCTGGACCGCATCTGTTTGCTGCAGGCAAACAAATGAAGTCCCCTGGAAGCCAAGACTGAGTCGTGATGAACACCTCACCACCAAGTCCCGACTTGGTGGGCCAACTTGATCGGGCCAACTCAGGGGCCAGATCAGTGTCCGTGACAGCTCAGGATGTGGAACAGATTGCTGATGATGACGTCATTTCACAGCAATTTAAAGTAGAGGTGGAAAGCACCAAATGGTTAGGCAAACTCTCTGAATAACTGCAAAACTCCTCTGAAACCTCACCCTTCCTTGGCAAAGTTCCAAATTAAAAAAGAAAGAAAGGAAGGACGATAGATAGATAGATTAAAAGCGCAGCCTGATAGGGATCCTTGCCTTTATGGACCCACATCTGTATACCACAGAAGAACAAACTGCCAAGGGGAGGGTTGATGGGGCTTTGCCTTTAATTCCTTACTATTATTTTTTAAAGATTTTATCTATTCATTCACAAGTAGGCAGAGAGGCAGACAGAGAGAGAGGAAGGGAAGCAGGCTCCCCACCAAGCAGAGAGCCCAATGCGGGGCCCGATCCCAGGACCCTGAGACCATGACCTGAGCCAAAGGCAGAGGCTTTAACCCACTAAACCACCCAGGTGCCCCAATTCCTTACTATTTTAAAAGTACCCTCAAATAAGTCACATCATGGCACACCTGAAACAGCTGGGCACCGCATCAGACAGCTACAGTCCTTCCCCACTTCTCAAAGTCCAAGTTTCCATGGTGTGGGAACTGACACCCAGTTTTGTGGCCCTGACTCAGGAGAGCCCAGGCTGGAGTGGCTTGGCCTGCTGGTCCACCTGCCACTCTTCCAACTGCGGGACAAGCAGGGAGACGGCCACCTGGGCCACTAACTGCCCAATGCAGCCTGTGTTTGAGCAACTGAAAACATCAAGATTATTTTTAGGTCTTTGAAACTACAACATCGAAAGGCTCGGAGGCCAGACACGCTTTCAGAAGGGTCTTTGCAGAGCCCTGACTCAGCCCCCCCATTGGGCATGGGGGCCACACGCCTGCCCGGCGTCCTCGGGGAGCAGGAGTCAGCAGAAGCCGGCAGCCGGTCTCCCACAGGCCATGTGTTTTCACGTCGGTGGCAGCAGTCTGCAAACATCAACCAGCTCCAATGAAACCAAGCCATTGCCAAAAAAAGCAAAACTCCCATTTCCTCTGTTCCCTCTCTGATGCCAACAGCTCCTTCGCCTCTGTCCCCCAAGTCAGATTAAGTGGGCGTGGCAGTACGTGGCAGCTGTCAAAGAGTGTCACTTGACACTGAGATCAGTGCCAGGAGAGCGCTGCTCAGGCACACAATAGGCCAACGTGTTTCTCCGATTCCCCGTGGAAAATGAACCGCCTTCTCTGAGGGGAAACGCCATGTCCCACAGCATTTGCTTTCTAACAAGAGCCGCTTGTATCCGCAGCTGACTGGAAGAAAGATTCCATTCTGTGCCTCATGAAGAAAATGACAATGGTCCCTCCGTGGCCCGAGTCCTGTAGAAAAGGCGGTGTCCGAGCCTGCAACCCAGGGGCTCTTAGATCCTGACCCCACCCACTTCACCCAAACTCCAGGAGCTGCAGGACGGAACAAAAGCCCACAAAACCCAGCAGCATCACTGGGGCCTCCGGATTTAAGAAAAAGCTTCTGGGTCTACCACCAGCCCACTGCAGATCTCAGGTGGGGTTTACTTGCTTCATTTGGGAGGAGGGCAGGACTGAGATGGGGCTGCAGCTCACCACGAACCTTCCATGCTAACATAGCCCTTGGAGGCCTTTGGGCTTTTCTCCCTGGCTTTTGTCTGTTTTTGTTCCAGAGCTCTTCTCCCCTGGGACACGATGATCCGTCACTTGGCCCTCTTCAGGCACCTCTGACACACATTCCGCTGCCCATGTAGACGCCGCATCTTCAGAAAGATCCAGACTGTATCAAGTAGCCACTGCTACACCCATGGGCCTCCCCCATCCTGCGATGCAGACTGGGAAATGCTTGGAGAACTTGGGGGAGAAATCATACTGCAGTAAATGCTTAGCTCAGCTGACTTCTAGAGGCTTACTGCTGCCTTCCAAAGTGGCCTGGCAGCACCTCCCAAGAAATGTTAGGCCACAGACGTGCTGCTGGAAAAAAGCATGGAAGAAGCTCTTCATTTGCAGTAAGTAACACTGTTAAAATGCACGACAGCCGAATGGAGGCCTGTTCTCGGCCTGAGGTACCCAACAGCACAGTTCCCAGGGCTGTCAAAGGCACTCACAGAGGGATGCTCCTTGTCTGATGGAAATCGATATTGTGCTTACACTGTGGCTTAGGGGGCATTCAGATGTGATGTCAACGTCATATACAGAATTAACAAGAGTGAGCGCTCCCTGGGCCCACAGGTGCAATCAAATACTCCTTTGTGAATATGGAGAAAACCATCACTGCTTTCAGAGGCTTTTTAACGTGCCGGAAGAAGAATAGGAGCATTAATCTCTATTTGCTTTTAATTTTGTGAGTTCATTTTTAAAGATGCATTAGAAGCATTTTTAAAATCAGTAGTGTTGTGCTGTGCTTTTCCTCTTTCTTTTATGGGTAAACACGTTTCACAGCCAGGGATCTTCTGGAATTAAAGAGCATGATCCATTACCATAAAGTATTTAGAGAGATGACAGAGATTTACTCTTTCATATTAGAAGAAAAGTGCATTCACAAGTATCAACGCTTGAGGACAGGACTGGAAACCTAAGTGTACAATGTTTAAAGAACATCTGATGCAAATCTTTTAACCTTATTTCTTTGTCCTTTGACCTTTTGGGTGGCTGAAATGCAGATATGATGGCTGGAGCTAGAGCAGCCATTCTGGACTATGAGGTAATCTTGGAAATGTAGGCCAGCTACAGCTAGTGACAAAAAGGAGCCTGCGGCCTTGAGAACTCTGAGGAGCAATACTGCCACACCAGTCCTATCCTGTAAGAGATGTTTGTCTAAGTAGAGGATAGTTTTTCCTATTGCTCTCCAAGAAACCTTGACCTAAGTTATATACCCCATAACTAAAGCACTTGAAATAAGCATAAGGTTTGGAATGACAGCTACCAATGAATAAGCAGAGCTATTTGCAGAGGCAGAAACAAAAGAAATGCATTTGCCACCAGAAGTAAGTATATATGTGGGGTCGTGTGTGGTCCGAAACAAAACAAAACAAAACAAAACAAAAAAAAAAGCCTTAGAATGAATGAGATCTAATACAAGTTCAGGTGGACCAGCCAATCACCCATCTGGTCTCTGGAGGAAAGATGCTGCATCCCTTGCCCCTCACATTGATTTTGGGACAGAGTAGATGGTCAGTAAATACCTACCGAATGAATGAATGACATTAAAGTCAAGAAAGTTCAATAAACACCTATGAATAAATGAATTTAAAGTCAGGATAGCAGCTCAACCTATGTGCAGGGTCCGATTATTAAAGGATATCCTTTTTAGTATAGAACAAAATAATAAAATGAGAGACTCTCAAGTTTGTGTAGAAAATGTGTCTTAGAATTAAGTCCCTTTGATGGCTCCAGTTTTGCTGTAGAGAGGCACGAGAGAGAAGAAAATGTAAGAGTTCATGAGAAGGTAATGCTTTATTCTGCAGGATCTGAGAAGAGTGAATTTAGGATTCAGGGTTGTTGGGTATTGATACACTGTCATTCCGATTTCATAAAGCTTCAAGATAAAAGATCAACACACAGAACGTCTTTTGAATCTAAAGAACAGAGGTGAAAAGTAGAGATCCCTTTGGAATTCCTGTCTGAAGAAAATGCTGCAGAGAATCTGGAAATACCAAGATCCATAACAACGACAGTCATCCTAAATCAATCCAGCTCAGAGCAGAAGTTTTGTCAGATGGGAGACTTCTATCATGTAAAAGAGCTAAATGTAACAGGTAGTGGGGGTGGATGAAAAACAAGGATAGTGTATTTATTACCCTCCTCTAGAGGATCAACCACAGTTTCTTGATTAAACAGAACATTAGCCCATGTCTTAGTGATCTTTAGATTTGTCAAACATCTTTCTTTCTAACTTATATTATAAAATCTAAGCCCAACTTTCCGTGACAGTACAGAAAATTAAGGTGTCATAAGGTCTATTAAAGGCAAAGGTTGAAATTATAGAATTGAGCAGAACATGGGGCCTATCAGATTTTAAAATTAAGAGTAAGGTTCTGAGTATTTTTATTTTTTTCATTTAATTTTATTTTTTCAGTATTCCTAGATTCATTGTTTATGCACCACACCCAGTGCTCCATGCAATACGTGCCCTCCTTAATACCCACCACCAGGCCCTCCTAACCCCCCAACACCCCCAAAACCCTCGGTTTGTTTCTCCAGAGTCCACAGTCTCTCATGGTTCATCTCCCTGTCTGATTCCCCCCAATTCACCTTTCCTTTCCTTCTCCTAATGTCCCCCATGTTATTCCTTATGCTCCACAAGTAAGTGGAAGCATATGATAATTGACTCTCTCTGCTTGACTTATTTCTCTAAGCATAATCTCCTCCAGTCCTGTCCATGTTGATACAAAAGTTGGGTATTCATCCTTTCTGATGGCTGCCCAATGTTCCACTGTATAAGTGCTAAAACAAACAATCCTAAAATTTGTATGGAACCAGAAGAGAACCCGAATTGCTAAGGAAATGTTGAAAAAGAAAAACAAAACTGGGGGCATCATGTTACCTGATTTCAAGCTTTACTACAAAGCTGTGATCACCAAGACAGCATGGTACTGGCACAAAACAGACACACACACCAGTGGAATAGAGTAGAGAGTCCAGATATGGACCTGCAACTCTGTGGTCAAATAATCTTCAGCAAAGTAGAAAAAAATATCCAGCAGAAAAAAGACAGTCTCTTCAAAAAATGGTGCTGGGAAAATTGGACAGCTATGTATAGAAGAATGAAACTCTACCATTCTCTTACACCATACACAAAGACAAACTCGAAATGGATAAAAGACCTCAACAGGAGGCAGGAATCTATCAAAATCCTAGAGGAGAACATAGGCAGTAACCTCTTCGACATCAGCCACAGCAACTTCTTTTAAGATATGTCTCCAAAGGCAAAGGAAACAAAAGTGAAAATAAACTTTTGGGACTTTGTCAAGATCAAAAGCTTCTTCACAGCAAAGGAAACAGTCAACAAAACAAAGAGGAAACCCACGGAATGGGAGAAGATATTCGCAAACGACAGTACAAAGGGCTCATATGCAAGATCTATAAAGAACTCCTCAAAGTAAACATCCAAAAAACAGATAATCATGTCAAAAAATGGGCAGAAGACGTGAACAGACACTTCTCCAAAAAAGACATACAAATGGCTAACAGACACATGAAAAAATGTTCATCATCATTAGCCATCAGGCTCTGAGTATTTTTTAAAAATCCTTAATTGTATTGGGCAATTTCATACCAAACATACACAACACACACACACACACACACACACACACACACACACACACTCCCCCCTCCTTCACAAAAATTCCTACCTGGGCAATTTTACTGCTTGGAGACAAAGGAGTATAAGCAAAGGTGATCTATTTCAGGCTATAAATGGGTAAGCCAGTGTCCCCCAAAGGGTGACTCAGAAAGCAGATGGTTTAAGTGGTTCATGGACAAACCTAAGTCCTTTCAAGTAAGTCCACTTGTAAAAAAAAAAAAAAATACTAAGCACATTTGGAAATTAATAGTCCACGTGGCAGGCAGTTCAGAAACATAAAACCTAGGTCAGAGACGGGAAATCTGTCCAGTCCAAGGTCAGGTTTGGTTGGAGGGACAGGCTGGCGGGGTACCATGACCTCAGCCTCAGAACTCGCAGACCAGTATCAGTACAGCACTAAGTCAGGCCAGCACCCCGGGCCATCCCAGCTTTCTGGGCCACTCTCCAGAGCTCATAGGACCACAAGACTGTCATCCTCCACAATCCTGGGGACCCGTGTATCCCTTGAGACCTCAACAGGCACTCTCTGTTCCCTGTTTTTTTGTTTCCCCTTAAAGTACATGCCATCTTCCTAATATCTAGGAAACAAGGCTTCCAGGAAAATAATCCGAGTAAGAGAGGTTTTTGTGTTTTAATGTCTATAAAATGCTTTTACCCACCCCAAAATCGAATTTGATCTGTCTGAACCAAATGCTATCTTACATGATTCTTTTTACCATAGTCTAGAAGTAGATTAACCTATTATTTCAGTATCCCATGTATTCATTTATTAGCAGATGCTTATTGAAGGAATACAAATTTATTCCCTATATGTTTATTGAGTAGAAGACCTATCATGTGCCAGGCATTGTGCTACCCTGCTTTTTTGAGCTTATAGCCCGACTCATAGAATGACTCTGCTCTGATCTCTAAGGAGCAGGTCCAGACTTCACCTTTCTCTGTCCCAGACAGCAACACGTGACATGGACAATGTGCAAGGTCATCATTCTTCCATTGGCCACTTCTCCAAATACCTCAAAACTTGTTATTATTTCTGATATTGATTTGTGCTAAATTTATCAAAGGAAGATGTGGCGAGGATTAACATTTGTAAGCTCTGATGAAGGTCAAGATCATAGCAAAGGTTAATTGGTTTCTTTGGAAATCAGAAGCGTAGTGTAGGCATGCCTGTCCTTCCATCTCAACCTTCCACCCTGACAGGGGTCAGATCTCGCCCATCCAGAAGGACACAACCAGCCTCTGCAAATGTGCATAAACACAAGATGAGATTTTTGACATTCAAACCTGTCCCACAGTTAGCAACAATTATTACTTAAAAACACCAACGTGTTTCTGTTTGTAGAGATCTATAAATTGTAAGAAGTTAAAATCGCCTGGATGGCTCTGTGGGTTAAGCCTCTGCCTTGGGCTCAGGTCATGATCTCAGGGTCCTGGGATAGAGCTCCACATTGGGCTCTCTGCTCAGCAGGGAGCCTGCTTCCCCCACCCCCAACCGCCTACCTCTCTGCCTACTTGTGATCTCTGTCAAATAAATAAAATATTTTTTTAAAAAAAGAAGTTAAAATCGGGACAAAATGCTGAGTATGGACACACACCTTGAGGAAATCTGACTTGGGAATCAACTTGTTAATATTTCTGGGAAGCACAAGCTGTCTCCTGCTTTATTGCCATGTGCACACCTGCCTTAGCTGACTGGAGCCCAATTTATAGATTCGAGGAGGGGTGCTAAAATTCAATTGTCAAAAGGCATAATAGATTTGCAATAAAGACACGACCTTTTCAGAAACAGGTTTGGCTTTTTATTTATCTCTTGAAGTCATAAAATTGATCCATTCAAGGGCTGGTTAGTTCCAGGCCCTTCAGCTTGCAAAGAAAATACTCTACGCAAAAGTGAAAGAAGAAAATTGAGTATCCAGGAATTCCCTGGTTCATGAAACAGTTTGGTGATTTACTTCTCTTTAGTTCTGAACGCTGTGTATTCCATGGGCTTGGAAATATTCCTCCTTAAATACACTTATTTGCTGACATTTATAAATATTTACTGAAGTGGTTACCATGTGTCTCAAAGGCACCATCAGATAAGGATCACCATGATCTGTTACAGAAAAATCTGCAAGATTAGTTTGGCTTGAAAATACCATAAATGGGTAAAGTCCTTCATCCTACCTCGTGGGTCCCTAGCACAGGCCTCTAATTAGAAAGAAAGCAGAACCAATGAGGGGTATCCAGTTATCATCCCCACTCCATGGTGAGAAAACTGGGGAGAAAGTACATCAGCTCAAGATCACATAGTTAGAAAGCAGAAAAGCTGCCATTCAAGCCATCAGGGTCGATGCCCAGTTAAAGCCAATTAAAGTAAGGGTGGGAAATTTCAGAGCGGTGGTTTGCCCTGGGGTGCCCAAGTCTATGAGTGAATCATCCCATCAACAGTAAGTCGCAGGGAATTAGGGAACCACATGATTTCACTTGGAGAGTAAAGCCTCGTTCGTGTGCCCTGAGGACTGAAAGAGGAAAAGCAGAAATAATTAAAAGTGGGCCCAAAGTAAATAAAAGAAGCCGGACACAGAAGACTACAAACCGTATGATTCCATTTATATGAAATACTAGGAAAAACCCAACTATCATGACAGCAGATCTGTGGTTGCCAGAAACTGGTGACAGCAAAGCGGCCCGGAGGATCGGAGCAGTTCCTTATTATGACTGTGGAGATGTTTTCACGACTGAACACATCTGTCCAACTCATCCCATGGCACAGTTAACACAGGTGAATTTTATTTTCTGTCAATTATACCTCAAAAAATCTGATTATTTTAAAGTGACTTTAAAAGAAATTGAATAATACTCATATAATATACAATGGATACTCTCTATTCCATTTTTTTAAAAGATTTTATTTATTTATTTGACAGACAGAGATCACAGGTAGGCAGAGAGGCAAGCAGAGAGAGAGGAGGAAGCAGACTCCCTGCTGAGCAGAGAGCCCTATGCGGGGCTCAAACCCAGGACCCTGGGATCATGACTGAGCCGAAGGCAGAAGCTTTAACCCACTGAGCCACCCAGGCGCTCCTCTCTATTCCATTTTTTAAAAGATCTTACTTATTCATTTGGCAGAGAGAGAGAGAGGGAGAGAACACAAGCAGGCAGAGGGAGAGGGAGAAGCAGGCTCCCTGCTGAGCAAGGAGCCCAATGGCTGAGCCGAAGGCAGACGCCCAGCCAACTGAGCCACGCAGGCATCCCTCTCTTTTCCTTTTTTTAAATCTTTCAGATAAACCTATACTCAGTGGGAAATTTGTATTTGAAGAACCAAAATCTTTCATGCTTTGAAGCTTCTCATTTCGTCACAAACCTGATCTCACCCCACAGGCAATGTATCCTGCTCTAAATGACAACTGTTTGTGACTGTGATAAGATCCTGGGTGTCTGGAAGGTGCCAGATACGCACAAAGCAGCTTCACTAAGCCTGGCCCTTCTGGGTCACAGCTGAGTAGCCTTGGGGAAGTCACTGAACTTCTCTGAGCCTGATTTTCTCCTTTGTAAAATGGGAATGATCATGTCTGCCTTCCAGTACATTATGAGAACTAAAAGGGCTACTGATAAATGAAAGCACTTCCATTTTTATTATTTTAAAATGCCAAAAAGGTCTCATTTTTTAAAAATAGGAAAATATTCTCTTCAAGACACCAACAGTCTACCATAGCACTTGCGGTTAAAGCCATAAAATCTGAAGTTTTATTAGAGTTTCTTATTTGTCCTTTCTTTGTTCCAAGCACAGAATTTCTATAGGGACCTCATGTATTTTTCATTGTGCCTGGCCACAGGCTCAGCACACTCAATAACGATTTCTGGACAATTAACAATAGAAGGGAAGAAGGGGAGGCTTGGTACATGCGGGTAGGGGGTGAATGCAATATAGATGAAAAAAATAGTATTTGTTGCCATAAATTATTTTTTACGATTATTTGTGGGGTTGTATATTCAACTTCACTCATTTAGTAGATATGTTATCCACCCCCATACATGTTACAGGCAGGAAAAATATTCACTTGGTACAGGGATAAGCTTCATGGTAGAACAAAGTTTCGTAATTAACCAAAATATATCCTTTCAGCTACTCAAAGTCAGACTTAAGCACCCCAGTTACAAAGAAATCAAACAAAAATATTTTTGAAACACTGCTGACAAGACATGAATAGTTGTGCTGGGGACAAAAGCCCCAAACTTTGTGGCATGAGGGCAAGAGGACAAAAGAGGCCACTTACCCTAACCTACATATGTAAACGTCATGAATCAAGGTAAAAACTTAAACAAAATGGGTTTATCCCCTCCTTTAAAAAAAAAAAAAAAAAGATTTTATTTTTAGCAATCTCTACACACAACATAGGGTTCGAACTCACAGCCCTAAGATCAAGAGTTGCATGCTCTCCAGACTGAGTGGGCCAGGCATGACCCCATCCCACTTCCTTGACAAAATGTATTCCATAAGGGCTTGGAAGGCCAAGTTCTATATAGGATTCTTGGACTCCCCAGCATTCTGCACCCAGACCTCAGCCCTGGCCTTCCCACCCTGCCTCGGTTCCCTATCCCTTCCCTCAGGCCTGGAGTGCACAGCCCCACAAACACAGGCAAGAACCTGCACAGCCTCTGTACGTGGGTTTGGGGTCATTTGGACAAGGAATTCTGAGTCTCAGGTACCCAGAGCAAAGCCTATAAGAAGGCAGAGGTGAGTCCATTTGGCCCCATGGGGAGACACAGCAATGGAAGGACCTGAACAAGGCCCCGTAAAGCCCAGAACTGGGACTCTCTTGTCTACACTGGAAGCTAAATGTATGACTAAACCTTCGATGGATAAAACAGTATTACATTCCGACAACACAGATTCATAAATGCATATACCTACGTGTGCATACGTACATATAATACACACATACACAAACATACCAGCGTCTGACTCGTATGTAGCGAGTTACTAACCCTGTGATACAGAGAATGTGTCAAAGAAGAGTCAGAAAAGGAAGAGACACAGACTAAATGAAGGGTCAAGGAAAACATTTGGGATGGGGCAGGCACTGAGCTGGGGTTTTATTTTTATTTTTTTTTTTTAAGATTTTATTTATTTATTTGACAGACAGAGATCACAAGCAGGCAGAGAGGCAGGCAGAGAGAGAGAGAGGAGGAAGCAGGCTCCCCGCTGAGCAGAGAGCTCAGCCCAGGACTCAGCCTCAAGCTCAGCTTGAGGATCAAGCCCCCAGAACCCTGGGATCATGACCTAAGCTGAAGGCAGACGCTTTAACCCACTGAGCCACGTAGGTGCCCCCCGAGTTGGGGTTTTAGAAGCGGTGCATATGGCTGCAAAGAGGAGGCTGGAAGGAGGCCCTGTGTGCGTGAAGTATTAAGAGAGGACTTTCTGGAGGTGGTGTCTAGAAGAGAAAATATCTAGATCCAGGGAAGAACAGACCTAGCCGCCAAGTGTCCCTAAGATAATATCACCAAATACAGCTCTGCTTGCCGGAAATAAGAGGGAAGCATGGGCACTTGGAATTCTTTTTAGAAAAAGGTTATAAACAGAGAAATATGATCAAATTAAAATCACAGGGAATTGCTAAAACCTGCAATTGGCCCAGTGCCCTCCGTGCCACTGAGTGACTCACTCTTTCGGGCTGACACTGTGAGCCGTGCCTGAGCGGGTGGAAAGGCGCGGGCCCCAGACAGGGCTCTGAGTGGAGGCAACCGGGGTGCAGAGAATATGAACTCTGACATCTTGGTTTTATAACGATTCAACTCTTGGCATTTGGAATCATTTAGTTTGACACCCTAGCCCCCTACCCCACCACCACCTTTCTCTCTCTCAGGCTTTTTCCAAACTAAAACCATCTCGCTTCAGTTGCGTGTTCTGTTTTGTTTTGTTTCTGGATCTAAATATAGTTTAAAAAAAAAAAAAAAAACCAACAGCATTAAAGGCCTGGAATGAAAAAACATGGAAGGGGGATGTTTCCCTTTCAGACCAGATTCTATTCTATTCTATTCCCCAATAACTTGTACAAAAGGTTAGAAGGACGTCTCCCCGGTCCTGCTCCCTTGTGGCCCAGTCACCATCCCAAGATGGTGGAAGAGATTTGTGACTCACTGCGAGGAGCCGCTGGGCCGAAGCGAGGTTCACTAACGCCGGCCTTTCTCACCCAAGCCTGAAAGCATTCTCTGTTGCTTTAAAAATAGACACTGTTCTGGCCAGACAACCACATGAAATGGAGATGTAACAGGAAGAAGACAGGGGCAGGACAAGGTTCCATCTATTTCTAGTTTATTTTTAATAAACTATGACGACCCTTGTCTAATCAAAAATGCCACAAGCAGCAGGCAGAAGACAGGCAAAATTAACTCCTAGAATCCTTCTGTCCCTTTGGGTAATATTGGTTTGTCTCCACTAATTCGGAGTTAATATTTCCAGTGGTTTCACAGATTTACACAAACGATGTATACAAACTGTGGGCAGGGGTGACAAGGCTAAAACCCTTCCCTAGGAGTCACTGGGAATGTCCCTGGGACCCCCCAGCCCAGCCCCCAGCCCTGTCAGCAGACTCAGAGTTGCCGCCCCCAACTCTGGCTTCCACGGAGACTCTCCCCACTGCGGTCCTTGTTCCCTCCACACTGAATCCAACTTCTGGCCACGTGTTCACTTCAGAATTTGCCTTGGTCATTCCACAGGTTGTCCTGCCTCACCGTCCTCTGACCACGGATGGCCTTGATCGACTGACCACACTCTGGCAGACCCTCTGCCCAGCCTCTCAGTGGGGGAAGTGATGGCCTATGAATGACTTTATGTCAAAGGCTGCCCACGAAATGTCTCCTGCAACTGAAGTAGAAAACTTCTCACTGACTTTCTTAGATTTAGAAAGGGGGGAAAAAAAAAAAAGGTCATCTTACTAGAGGGTTATCTTAGAGCTTCTTCCATCCTCAAAATTTCTTGACCAACAACAGTAGTTTCCCAGAGTCCACAAGCAAATATCAAATGCCGTGACACAAGGTGGAATTTGAACCTAGAGCCTGGGATCGGGCCGTTACCTATGTCATGCTTACCCATGGTGGGCTTCACCGTGGTCGTGCAGACTGTCTGTAATAATATTGTGGAAGTGCAGAATTTGGAACCAGACAGAATAAAGTTAAAACTTTTATTTTTTAACTGACTTTTAACTTTTTAACAGACTTTGGACAAGTGCCTGGTCCTCATTCTCCTTACTCCTAAAATACGAAGCTCACGAGATCATTGCAAGGAACAAATGAGATATCACATAAAAACTTCGCACGGGGTGCCTGGGTGGCTCACAGGGGTGCTAATCCCCAGCACATAGACAAGCTTCATACCCAAGGACAGCAGTCACGGTGGGTCAATGAAGAACAGCTTCGGTGGTTCTCCGGCTGCTGTTTTTGGTCTTACTGGAAGTCCGAATCCTGGGGTCTTTCCTCTTCCTCCAGTGAATTCCTAGGTTCAGGCACAGGGGCCTGGAGCAGAGTGGAAGCGGTGGGGTCAGGGACAGGATCACCCAGGCACGACCCCAGTGCCCCCCCTTCTCTCTGGCAGGGGGCCCCCAACCCAAGTGACCTGGGGACAAACAAACCTAAGGTTGGCTTCAGACTACTAACAGGAAATGACTGCCTCGGTTTTGCTAATGATGTTCTTTGATCGAGTTCTGGATACATCTTCCTGGGAAAACGTCCTAGGATTGTTGCTTTAAAAAAAAACGAAAACCCCACCCAGAGCACTGCCCGTGGCAGAGGGCGCCTCCAAGGGCTCGCCTGCTGTGTAAAAGGCAGAAAGGGGGGCTGTGACTCTTCGGGAGGCATGTGGCCAGGGCCTCGGGCTTGGGCAACGAGCTACATCTGCAGGCAGCACAAGCATATTGTTCGGTGCCCACCAGGGACGCTTTCTGCTTCGGGGAAAAAAAGAGCCCTAGGCAAACTGCCAGGGAAATGATGTATTGCAAACATTTTTTTCTTTCTCTTTGGTTAATGGAAATAATATTTACTTAGCCACCGACAAACAGGCGCTCTCAGAGAAAGGGGCTTAGATGCCTGAGACGAGTTCTGAAAGCCGGGGAAAGAGGGCTCTCCTACTCTGCTACTGATCTACTCTTCCTTCTGCCAGCTCATTCTGTAACAACAGCTGGGGCAGAAGTTTTCAGGTAACTTTCTGAATATTTGTGTGCCTTCCATAGAGCGCAGCTTCTACTATTCTGAGGCTGGATAATAAGCATCCATCTATCAATTTTCTAATTAATAAAGCTGAAGCACCATGAGGATAAAAGATTTGCATCATAAAGAAACAACAGGTGTTGGCGAGGATCTGGAGAAAGGGGACTGCTCGTGTACTGTTGGTGGGAATGCGCGCTGGTGCGGCCGCTCTGGAAAACAGTACGGAGGGTCCTCAGAAAGTTAAATCTAGAATTACCCTATGATCTGGAAATCCACACTACTGGGTATTTACCCCCAAAATACAAAATGCTAACTCAGAAGGATACATGCATCCCCATTAGCCTAAGTCCAGAGATAGATAAATGGATAAAGAAGATGTGGTATAGGGGTGGGTACACGGTAGAATATTATTCAGCCGTTAAAAAGGAAATCTTGCCATTTGCAACAACATGGATGGAGCTAGAGAGTATAATGCTCAGTAAAATAAGTCAGTCAGAGAAAGACAAACGTCGTATGATCTCATTCATATGTGGAATTTAAAAAATAAAACAAATGAAGGAAAAAAGAAGAGAGAGAGAGACAAACCAAGAAACAGACTCTTTTTTTTTTTTCAAGCAGGCTCCACACCCAGTGTGGTGCCCAGTGTGGGGTTTGAACTCATGACCCTGAGATCAAGACCTGAGTTGAGATCAAGAGTCAGGTGTTTAACTGACGGAGCCCCCCAGGTACTCCAAGAAACAGACTCTTAACTATAGAGAACGAACTGATAAGGTCACCGAGGGTGGCAGGGGGGGAGGGCAACAGGGGATAGGGACTAGAGAGTGCACCGTCATGACGAAAAAAATAAAATGATACAAAAATAAATTTAAAAGAAGTTCAACAGCAAAAAATGAAAAGATTTCTGTAATGAGTTAACTGTATTGCTAATGCTAAATTTTAAAATACCCAGTACTTGGACCTATACTAACTCCCTTTAAAAACTTTCTCTTTGGGGTGCCTAGGTGACTCAGTGGGTTAAGCCTCTGCCTTCAGCTCAGGTCATGATCTCAGGGTCCTGGGATCAAGCCCTGCATCGGGCTCTCTGCTCAGCAGGGAGCCTGCTTTCCACTCCCTCCACCTCCCCCCCCACCTACTTGTGATCTCTCTGTCAAATACATAAATAAAATCTTAAAAAAAAAAAAAGCCTTTCTCTTCTTAAAATATTCAACTTGAGAGCAAAGACAATTATACTGACAAAAAATACTTTTCCTATAGGATACTGAGTGATAAAAATCTTATATACTGGGGCACCTGGGTGGCTCAGTGGGTTAAAGACTCTGCCTTCGGCTCAGGTCGTGATCCCAGGGTCCTGGGATGGAGCCCCATATAGGGCTCTCTGCTCAGTGGGGAGCCTGCTTCCTCCTCTCTCTCTCTCTCTCTCTCTCTGCCTGCCTCTCTGCCTACTTGTGATCGATCTCTCTCTCTCTCTCTCTCTCTCTCTGTCAAATAAAAAAATAAAATCTTTAAAAAAATATATATACTGAGGAACAAACACGTTCAAATGTAACACCTATTGGAAGATTCCAAATAAGTTTGAAGCACAATTTATTTTTTGTTTTAAGAGAGAAGGGAAGGGCAGGGAGAGGCAGAGGGAGAGCGAGCGGGAGAATGTTAAGCAGGCTCCGCACCTGGCACACACCCAACTTGGGGCTGGATTCAGGACCCTGAGATCGTGACCTTAGCCCGAATCAAGTCAGACACTTAACTGACTGAGCCACCCAGTCACCCCCAGCACAAGTAATTTCTAATTTAGTTTTCATTCTGTAGGAAGTCTTCCAAGTGTTCCAGCAACAAAGGATGTGTCTTACACTATGCAGGGAGGGTCTGCGGAAGGACAGACCCACAAGAAACTAACAAAGGCCTCTTAAGCAGAGCTGAAGTCATGAGTCAGGGTGAGAATGGAGACTTTTGTTTCAAATTTTGAACATTGTGAATCTAGTACCTGTTGAATAAATGATGCTATTAACATTTTTTTAAATAAGAAGGTGTCTCCAAATATCTCTAAAAAATTTATCTGAAGTTAAATAGCAATGTGCCTTGCAGCTTTATTCCCCACAAAATCTGCAACCAAGATCCGCACACCAGGGCCGTGACTCCTAGGATGCGCTCACTTCCCACCCTCCCTATTTAATCCTGTGGCTATCAGTGACCTGATGAACTTCAGTACCGCGAATGTGACACAGAGATCCTACATCACGGCCATGGACCCTGCTCGGCAGCCACGAGCTTCTGTCCAGGCAGGTGCTCATGGACACTCCTGTCAACCCACTGTCACCTCCCTTTACCCAGCCTCTGGCCTCTCTCTTAGCTCAGGGCCATGTGATGGGAGAGCACACTTGTCCAAAAACACAAGCCCAACAACTCTGAAAATCATGGTCACACTGCTCAAGTCAAGACAGTTCTCAGAGCTTCTTACACAAGAGAATCAACCACTTTGCCATTTCCTATGGTTCCTACAGCAGTCCCCAGAGACGGTTCAGCACTGGAAGTGAGAGCAAGGAATTGCAAACTTGGTTGCACAGAGCATATTTGCAAACCAAGATCAAATACCTAACATACTTGACGTTAGTGGTAGTGATGTCACCATGTCAACAGTGGTGACGCCACTATACAGATCGTCCTTTCTTATCTTACATGGCCCAAGACAGAGGTTAGACCTCCGGCTTCTCCAGAGGTGGACTCCCACCTCCCACCATGCCCAACCCCAAAAAAGCCCACACACTCTTGCCCTTTGTCATGTGACCTGCAATGGGTCCTGGTAGCCTCAGTAGACCTCCAGCCCCACTGTCCAAACTGGCCATGGAAGTGGCCGTGGCCAGTGTGAACAAATGAGACGCCTGCCACATCAGAGAAGCTTTGCATTCAACACTGTGGTTCAGTGCAGTCTCGCTTCTGCCTTCTACCAGGAGAACAGCATGTCCACACCACTGCTCCTCCAGGGAAGGGAAAACCCATCCACGCAGGGCCCGTAGCCTAAAGAGCAGACCCATGCTATCTGAGCAAGCCACTGGTTGTTGAAAGCCACAAAATGTCTGGAATTGTGTGTTAGAGTAGCAAACTTAATACCCTGCCCTTTGTCATCCAAGTTGCATAACTAGTGGGTTTGATCTTCGACTTCCCTGCACATACAAATGTGGTGACCAACAGTGACAATCAACATGCTTGGGCTATTTTCAATCACACAGAAAACCAGACAGTCATCAGGACTTAATGATGGTCAATAACTGATATATATTTGGATTTAAGATATTCTTTTTTTTCTTAAAGATTTTTATTTATTTATTTGACAGACAAATCACAAGTAGGCAGAGAGGCAGGCAGAGAGAGAGAGTAGGAAGCAGGCTCCCCACTGAGCAGAGAGCCCGATGCGGGGCTCGATCCCAGGACCCTGGGATCATGACCTGAGCCGAAGGCAGAGGCTTTAACCCACTAGCCACCCAGGTGTCCTGGATTTAAGATATTCTTTAAACAGGCCCACTGCTGGATTGTTGGGACTGATCTACGCTAAATCAAATTGAGGCATCTGAGTTCCTTTCTAGTTGAATCTGGACATTCTGGTATTCAGCCAGTATCAAACCTCATTCCTGCAAAAATTCATCCTGTAAGCATTTACTAGGTACCACACGTATGCCAGGACCCATGTCAGGCCAGCTGTAAACTGCCGTCCAAGGTGATTTCACTTTCACGCAGAGTACTCAGTATTATTACTATCTGCATTTAGGTGTGCAGGGGGTAGAGGAGGCTGAGGAGGCAGAGGGAGAGATGTGCCCAAGTACACCACTCGGGCTCTGCCCTCGATCTCCTGGAGAGGCAGTGGAGTGCAGTAAAGAACCCAGCCTCCGAAATCAGATCGTCAGGTCTGAACCTCTGGGTCTACCACTCGGTTGGGGGGGAGGGGACTTTGAGCAAACCCTCTCCGAGCCTCAGAGTCTCCATCTGAGAACATGGATCTCACTGGCTGGTCCTGAGGAAGAAGGGAGACGAGCACACAAAGCTTCAGACCTGGATCCTGCGCTGAGCAAGAACTCAGAACTGCATTCTGGAGTCTCACTCGTCTGTGCCCGTGACCATCAGGGACAGCGGATTCACCTCACTTCTCATTTAACAGTTTTACTTCAGTGAGTGGTCTCCATTCATAAATAAACTCCTGTGGTTGAGATATTGCAGGACTTTCTCTTCCTAATTAAATCCTACACGGGAGGAAGAAGTAAATGAAACCCATCCATGTTTTGAATGTGGGTTTCCAAGAAACAAGGGGTCTTTCCTATATGGAAATAGCACACACACACACTAAAGAATGGACACTTCTTTTCTTCCTCTTTTATCCTGTACTTTTTTATACAAGAGACTGTGTCTTCATTTGCCCATGTGCTTGTCAGAGAGAAATTAACATAGGAAATTTTCCTTCCTTACTCCCACGCAACACATCTGCCAATCTAACACTTACAGACGCAGTGAGCCACGAGGAGGCTACAGCCTCAGAGAACAAATAACCAAATTAACAGAACTTTGGAAATACGAACAAGTATTTGGTGTCAGCCTGGAAACAACCCGCAGCTAAAGAGCTCTCTTCTCAAAGATTAGAAACCTGCCGGGACAGAACGCAGGATTTGCAAATTCTGGAAAGATCCGAGCCACATGCAATCCTTTTAGACAAGTGTAACATCCATTTGCCATCTCCACCTTGACCTCCACCTCCTAAAAGGTGAGCTAGGCCCCTCTTTTCGACTTCTGCTAGTGACTTCCTTGCAGACACAAAATTAATACAGATACAAAAAAGAGGCAGAAATAGAAATCTGGGGAACTGTTAGGTTCACTCCGTGTTAGCACGGAAATGGCTGGAGACTCTAGAGTCTTCTAGAAAAGACCTTAATAGGTTACACAGCCACTTCTCTCCCTGCAAACGGTTCAACTTCTGAAATAGGAGATTCGCTCTCCTGCTTGCAGTTTGAGGATACCAAATATTTTATTGAGGACAGACTGTATCCCCTGCCTTCCGAGAACTTAGACTGATTCTGAGCAGTATTACTCATCATTCATTCATTCAACAAATATTTATTAAGCACCTACTATACCTAGAACCTATTCTTTGTTTTAAAGATTTATTTGAGAAAGAGAGAGAGCACACAAGCAGAGGGGAGGGCCTGAGGGAGAGGGAGGAGGAGGGAATGAGGAGGACCCAAGGGAGAGGGAGACTCCCTGCTGAGCAGGGAACCCAACGTGGGGCTCGATTTGAGGACGCCGGGATCATGACCTGAGCTGAAGGTTGTCACTTCACTGAGTCACCCTCAACGCCCCTACCTAGACCCTATTCTTGACCCTGAAGATTCCAGTAGAGGATAAAACATACTTTAAAATTCTGCTCTCAAGGGATGCCTGGGTGGCTCAGTTGTTAAGTGTCTTCCTTCAGCTCAGGTCATGGTCCTAGGATCCTGGGATCGAGTTCTGCATCGGGCTCCCTGCTCAGGAGGGAACCTGCTTCTCTCTCTCCCCCTCTGCTGTTCCCCCTGCTTGTGCTCTCTCTCTATCTGATGGATAAGGAAATAAGATCTAAAAAAAAAAAAAAAGATAAAATTCTGCCCTCAAGAAGCATACACTTTAATGGAAGAAAGAGGTTATAAGCAGGATTAGAAAGTAAAACATGTATTAGTATTCAGAGGAAAGGATTAAAACAGAGGAGGGAGTGGCACCTGGGTGGCTCAGTTGGTTAAACATGGGACTCTTGGTTTTGGCTCAGGTCATGATCTCAGAGTCCTGAGATCGAGCCCCATGTTGGGCTTCACACTCAGCAAGGTTGAGTGTGAAGTGCTTGCTGCTCACCCTCTCCCTTGGCCCTCCCCCCAGCTCATGCTCTAAAATAAGAAAATAAATCTTTGAAAAACAAAAACAAAGTAAAGAAGGGAGGTTACAAAGTATATGGAATTTCCACTTTAGATGGGACAGCCTTAGGATTTGGGCATAACCAGAGGTGGGCCCTGACTCACACGTGAAGGAAGAGAGGGAATAAGCCAGCTGCGTGTACATCTGGGGGAAAAGAATACCCCACAAAGGGAACAGCAAGTGCCTAGACCATGTGGGAGAGTGGCCCAGTGTTGGAGGAGCAGCTAGGAAGCCAGGGAAGCCCATGTAAAGGAACAAGGGCGGGGGGAGCTTAGGCCGATTGGGGCAGGTCAGACAGCTAAGCTCACGCAAGGCTTCCCAGCCCTCAGGGGCATGACCTGACTTCTGTCCGAAAAGATCACTCTAACTCATCACTGTGTTGACAACAGGGTTGGACGTGGGGTGCGGAGAGCCGGGAGCCCCATCAGGAGGTAATGACATCGGGAGGTAATGACCGTGGTAATGGGAGGTAATGACAGGAATGACGGTGCAGGCCTGGGGGTGAGGTGGCCATGGAGGTGGGGAATACCGTCCCATCACGGACACGTGCACGTTCTCTAACACGGGCAAAGTAGCACAAGTACATGAGGGGAACCAATCAGCCATCACTCTCCAAAGCTGGGACCGGAGCGTGTGCCGGAGTTTAATCGTGGGAAAGGCCGTCTGGAGACATGGAGATGGGTAAGGCACCTGGGAATCCCTTTCCTCACGTACAAAGTGGGCACTGTGAGAGTCACGCTCAGACCTGGGCAGCCATGAATGCCATAGAGGCTGCTAGAAATGACCCCTGATCACAGCCCACGTTTGCAGATACAGCAGCCTGATGATGAGCCCCGAGAAACAGGGAGGATCCTTCTACAGGCCAAACTTCAAGATAACTACAATCTCAAGGGGCAGTGTTGCCAACACTAAGATGCTCTTTAAAGGAAAACTTTTTTTTCTTTTCTAGAAAAGCTCAAGGCATGAACTGAAAAAGTCTTCACACCCCAGAGAAAAAGCAGGCCTCCAGGGCCCCCGGCCATGAGGGCTAGCTCCAGACAATTCCATGTTACCTCTGAAATGGAACAGCAAACGTGGACACAGTATTCGGACAGGCGTCTGATAAACGGCCAGCGAGTAGCTAACTCCCTGGTCTGGCCATATCCCGCCGCCGTGAAAGCCTGCCTGTTTCAAGGCTATGCCACAGTCGTACCCTCTGCATCTAGGGAGATGCCCAGATCTCCTGAGCACCCTTGACGATGACCATGGCTGTCTCCCCATGTAGGACAGGTGTGTGCAGTCTCTGTCCAGCCTCTGCTCTTCTGATGGAAGCTTCTAAGACATGGTTCTCAATGTTTGCATCGTTCTAACGCACCAAATTTGGTGTTATCTGTAAATGTCACAAGTAGACTCACCTTTAGGCATCTAGGCTACCCAAAATACATTAAATAATACTAGTCATTGAGGGCACAAATTCTAGGGCACGGAGAAAGGCTCTCTTCGCCTTCAGGAATTACACAAACGAGGCTCAGCAGAGCTGCTGAAATGGAGGGCTCTACCCCTGCTCTGAGCTTCCACTGGGAGAAGCAGGCACAGCACTGTGCTTAAAGCGTGGGGCCCTGCGGCAGACCCGCAGCTCTGGTGCTGATATGAGGGGGACTCGGGATAAGCGGCTTAGTCTCTCCGAGACTCAGATCCTCTATCTGTAAAATGGGGCTAACCCTCAGATGCACCTCAGAGCAGTGTTCTGAGGATGAAATCAATTTGTGCATATAAAATATTTAATAGAGGCCACCTGTACTCACTAGTTTGTACACATACTCAGTAAATTTCTCAGCATTTGTGGGCCAGGAGCAAGGCTAAGCTCTTTGTGTGCTTTTATTTTCACTTTAGAAAAAATAGTCTGGGGCGCCTGGGTAGCTCCGTCAGTTGAGCATTTGCCTTCGGCCCAGGTCATGATTCCAGGGTCATGGGATCAAGTCCCAAGTTGGGCTCCTTGCTCGGCGGGGAGCCTGCTTCTCTCTCTGCCTCTGCCACCACTCTGCCTACTTGTGCTCGCTCTCTCTCAAATAAATAAATAAAATCTTTAAAAATAAAGAATAAAATAAAAAACAATCATAGGCTCACAGGAAGGTGCAAAAAGTGTAGAAAGAGGTTCCAAGTCCATTTCACCCTGTTTCTCCCAATGGTAACATCGTTTTCAAGCCTTATCTTTTTTAATCATCACATTTTATGAGGCAAATATCCCTACTGGCCCCTTCGCACAGATAAAGCAACTAAGGTTCATAGCAGTTAGATGACTTGCTCTGCATCACACAGCTAGCAATCAGTGGGATTCCAGAAGCTACACTCTCAATCACCAGCCAGATCGCAGCACCTGTGGAGGACGGGAAAGGCGGGGGCAGGGAGAAGGGCATGGGCTCGCTTGCTCTGATGCAGCTTGCCCACTTGGACAGCTCTTCCTCTGTGCAAATGCGAGACACAAGAGACTACCCCTCAAGAAACAAAATAACTCCTATCTGGCAAAGAGGCGTTTGGGGAGCAAACCCTCAGTGACAGGTTTCTCGGGGCCCCTCCATCTACTTGGAGCCAAGATCTGCAGAGGTTCTCTGGGAGAAGCCCCTGAACCCCGAAGTCCAATAAGCTAAACACTCTCCTAGTAACAGGGACTCTTAGGCAGGTGGTCAGGATTTCCTGATCAACACGATGTCACAGCAACAAACATTTATACACCACATACTATGAGCCAAGTACTTTACATGTATGACCTAACCCCTCAACATCCCTCTTAGGTACATCCTATCATCTCTCCATTTTATTTCTTATTTTTAAAAAGATTTATTTATTTATTCTAGAGAAAGTGAGTGAGCGAGCTAGTGGGAGGTGGGGTAGAGGGAGAGAGCCTTCAAGCGGGCTCTTCACAGAGCAAGGAGCCAGACACGGAGCTCAATCTCACCACCCATGAGAACGTGACCTGAGCCAAAAACCAAGAGTCGGACACTCAACCAACTGAGCTCCCCAGATGCCCTTCATCATCTCCAGGTTCCATATGGGAAACTGAGGCACAGAGAGGTTAAGTAGGTCACCTGAAATCACACAACTGGTAAGCGGGAAAGGTGGGATTTGAACCCAGGCAGCCTGGCGGCAGAGCTCATACCCCTCACCACTCCTCCTCTTGCCTCTCTAGAAACACCTAATGAACCCCGAGTGGACTCCTGCTTCTCCTTCTCACGTGGCTCTGTCTGATCTCACGGAGGTTAGCTGTCATCACTTAAGCACTCGTGCGTGGATACCTTGTTCTCTAACGGCTCCGTGGGCGGACTAGGAGAGGCTCCTGCTTTCACTTTTCCTGCTGCTTCCACAAGGCCTCGTCCAGCGAGCAGCACTTTCTGAGATGAATGTCTACAAGCTGCTCCTAAGACAGGCTTGCTCAGTCGGCCCCTTCAGCCCCTCCTGGAGCCCTGGTGGTCCTGCCTCGGGACCCTGGGTACTTCCTGCCTGCGTGTAAATGGTGTATTGCTCTAATCCAAAGCCATAAATCAACGCCTCACCCAGTCTTTAGAAATCCTCCCCTATCTTCTTCCAGTTCTCAAAACTATTTGCACGCGCTCTGTAGTGGTAGCTGTCAGTTTCTGAAGGGCCCCCATATATTTTGGGAATGAAGAAAGGAAATGTTTTATTAGGAAATAAGACATGGAAATGGCTGCACGAGACGGGGGGCAATGACGTTTCCTTTGGCCAGGGGACCATCCCAACCCGAAGTGACAGAGTGTTCAAGTCACTCAGCGACCCTCGCCCTCACTGCCACAAAGACCCTTTGTCTGACAATATGATTCTCTAAGCAGTGAAGCGGCTAAGTCAGCATGAATGCCCAATTCTAGATGAATTCGGCCCCTGGAACTCACCACAGTCTGGACAATACCCTGAATTTATTACTTATAAGATACATTTGTCCAAAGCCTTCCCTCTGATCCCCTGTAGCCAAGTACATCCATAAATTCCACAGCTTTGGCTCAAACTGCTTTTAGAAATAGTATTCTAACTTCCTGACACCAACACTAATATTTTGGCTGCTTCTAATATGACATCCAGACTTTTGAATTTCAAAAACAATGCCTGGGACAAAGGAGGAACATCCTGTGGCATAACAGAAAGAAAAATATCGTTTTATTCCGGGAGAAAATGCTTTTCACAAAGGCACAAACGTCTTTTGATAACAATGTTAAATGTAAAGGTTAACATAGATGTTACTATGGTGATGCTCCCATTTGCAAATCCACATGAGATGTTAGCAACGTGTTGCACTGCAGGTACGTGTGAAAATATGTTAACTTCAGCTAATGGAAAATACAGAGCTCGGTCTATACCTGACACTTGCTTTTAAGGGTCTTGTTGATTTTCCAAACTCTGCAAATGCAACTCAAAGTCCATATTTTAATCATACCGTCTCTAAGATTCTCTGAATCTGGCTACCTTGTGGATTTCCTGAGTCCTCTAGCAAAATAAAAATAATCACCTTATTTTTTAAAAAATTCTGCTGCTAAAACCTATGAGAACTTTCCAGAAAGCATTGTTAAATGCCTATGGTCTTCTTGCCCAGGAAAGCCCCAATTTGAGACACCTTGGAATTTAGTTCAAGAATTATATCTTTCCAGGTAAATACTTTCTTACAGCCTTTTGTGCTTTCTCATTTCTTTTTGGAGATTTAGAAATTTTGCACCATGGGCGTAGTTAAAACTACATGAGATACATTAAGGATACATTAAGGATAATGTCTCGGATCTGGAACTGTACACTTAAAATGGAACATTTTGTAATTCTATTTCACCTCAATTCAAAGATTACCTGATAGTTGAGTACACATAACTTCTAACTAGCTAAATCCCTATTTAGAAAATCAAACAAATGGTAAAGAAAAAACAGACCTGCATGTATTTCTTATTTTATTCTTCCATCCCACAGCAACAGGAACATCTGTAAATTTAATCAACTTGTGCTTTCCCTTCTTCTACAAAAATCTGACCTATATGACCCCATAATTTCCTATGGGAAAGAATGAATCCTAGCATTCACAGGACTGTTTTTTTCCCAGTTTTAAAGACAGAAATTTGTTGTCCTACAGCAATCAACAATATAGTTACCGATTCTGAAACAGATAATACATTACATGTTAATAAAAAATTAATTTTAAAAGTATATAGTTACCAAGAAGAGCTAGCAGCCTACATATCTGAAGAGATTTCACCTTGACATAGAAGGTCATTTTATTAATAAGAGGAAAGCTCTCAGGCTGAGCCTTTAAGGGGAGGATTCTTAACCTGAGGGCTTCCGGGGATCCATTTAGCACTGAATTGACCCAAGAGCTGTTCATAAACATGAGCAGGGATTTTTCTGGGAAGAGGGCTGACGACCTTCCTTTCAAAATGATGAAGGACCTAAACCTCACTTTGGAGACAGCCCATTGAGGCCTGGGGCAAGCACAGAAGGAGCCTGTCCTCAAGGCTCGTGAGCACAGCACGACGCCCGCCGTTCATTCTCCCGACACCACCATCCAGAGAACCCCGGTATCCTCTAGAGGACACGTGGCCTCCTTATAAAAGGACACATCCATTAACCTAATTCATCATTCCGGCACTGCCTCCATCTGCGCCGTTTGAAAACGACAAGGCGCTGTCCGGAGGAGGGCTTCGTGGGCCTGACAACCAATGAGCCTTCAGCAAAAGGCCCCTGGTGCAGCGCCCCAGGCTCCCTGACCCTCTTTCCGACCACAGCTTTTATGGGAAAGAGCTAGGGAACCCCAGGAAGACCTGCGGTTCCAGGGCAGGGCCACCACGCGGGGCCAGCTGCGGTTGCCACGTCCCACGCATGGCCACAGCTCCCTGCTCTTTGTCGGCAGCTGCCACGTCTCATTACGAAACTCCCGGGGCAGGGGAAGCCTCCTCTGCCTCCCCCAAGCCCACCACCTGCCACACCGGCTCCTCCTTGCCAGCTTAGTCTTCTGCCCCCTCTCTGCCCTCCCTCCGGACGGCTCTGTGCGGGTGCTCTGTTCCGGGGGACTCGCCTGCCTGACTTCCCTCCAGAGTTCTAGAATGCAGTCTCCAAACTCACTAGAACTTCTCCATCTGGAAATTCCACAGGCCCATGGAATCAACACAACCCACACTGAGCTCATCATTTTCCCAAAGCAGACCTGCCTCGCTCCCCCTTTCCCAGGAACAGAAAGTGATGCCCTTAGGAGCTCAGATTCAAACCCTTCCCCTCCCCTTTAGAGAGTCACGGAGGCCTGCAGACCCAGCCTCCGTGAGCTGCCTGGCACCTGGGCCCACCACGACGTACTTGCCACCGCCCCCAGCTCAAGTCCTCACAACCGCTCACCTGCGTGCCCCAGAACCTGCTAACCCCTCCTGGCACCTCCCGGGGGTCTCTGCCTCCACTCCAAACTATCCTACTGCCGCCAGATTAATTTACCTAAAAGCTCAGCCCAATTTCACCCTTCCCCACAGGAGAGCCACACTGTCCCCGGGGCTAGCAAATTAAGAATGGTGCAAGCGAGAGGCCCTTGAGTTACCAGCACAATGCTGAACCCTCGACAGGTCTCACATTCATCTCCCAAGCGATCTCAGAAGGTTACACCTTCATAATCTCCATTTGACAAATAAGGATGTTCTGGAGGACAGAAATAGTACACAAGTGAGCCAAGGCCCCACAGCTAACACCAGGCCTCTACAGTCCCTTTGCCTAGTGTCCAGAGGCCTCCCACGGTGCCACCAGCCTGTCCTGCCTTGTTGGCTACCACTCCTTGCCCAAGACCCTGGCCTGGTCCTTTGCACCCATGCTATTCTCACTGCCTCGTGTATCTCCAAATCCACACCTCGCCCAAGCATCCGTTCAAACAGCGCACACTGAGCACACATCTGCCGCGGGCCAGACTCTCAGCCACTCTGCCAGTCCTCTGGGTGCATCGAAAAATGGAAAAAGGGAACAGATGGGGAGGAAAGGGGAGGCCCCTGCCCTATTCAGCTTGCCGTCTGGTACCAGAGACAGACACTGGTCAAGAAAGCACACATTTGGAGTGCCTGGGCGGTGCGGTCGGTTAAGCAACCGACTCCTGATTTCAGTCCAGGTCATGCTCTCAGGGTCATGATCTCAGAGTCATGAGACAAGCCCTATGTCAGGCTCCATGCTGAGCCCCGAACCTGCTTAAGATTCTCTCTCTCCCCCTCCCTTTGCCCTTGCCCCTATCTCTTAAAAAAAAAAAGAAGAAAGCAAGCATGTATTTGTTTATATCTCAACCTTTCCTCGGTGTTCATTACAGTGTCATCTACTCCATGAAAACTTTCCGGAACACGCCGTCCCCTTACCCCCCGATCCCTCACACCTCCGCGTGCTAGCATTTTCCCCATGGTGCCCCTTCACTCTTGCCTTCTTTCCAATGCACACGCTTACCCTGGACTAGGAGGCAGCACCCCACAGGCAGGACGTGCATTGGCACACCCTAGGTGTGACTGGTGACTTCCCAGAGCCTCAGCTCCTCCACCCATAAAGTACTTAAGGTCAACATGAGGATTAAGTGGGATCAAAGTCTCCAACCCCTGAGGACCTTCCTGTGGGACCACGAACTACTCCCAGCTTGGTGGCAGGGGTCGTCGGTGCTCAGTGAGAGTCCAATGGCTTGCAGCATGTCTCTAGGTGACGGTCAAAACAAATAAGCTGTGGGAGAAACCCCGAAGCTTGTTCTCTAAAGGCTCTGCCGGCAGCCCAGGAATGGATGTCCTGAGCTGGTCCCCTCTCCCGAGACCATGGCCAACCCAGACAGGGCTCTCACGACACATGTCACACCAGGATTCTCTTCATCACAGGGCGGGTCAGTTTCATCAGGCAAATGCTAGCTCCATGCCCACAACAAGTGAGGGAGACCCAAGCTGCCTTTCCTCTGTAACCTAGCTCCTCCCTATAATGTAAAGCCTGGTGAGTGGTTGTCCTCTCAGGGCCCAAGCCACACAGGCAAAAGTTTGATAAACCAGATAAAATTGGGTGAGATCCATTTTGAAAGCACCCAGAGGATAGTAAAAGAAAATGCGATTACTGCTATTACTGTGGCCTAAATGATTCATAGAGTTGTGTTTTCAGTGACCCAAATACAATGTTTCAGGGCACCTAGAAGCGTTACAAGGGACACTAGTAGGAGGTCGCCACCAAGCTGAAATGATCGGATCACATGAAGTCCTCATGGGGACTTTCAGAGCGGGAGAAAGGAGCATGCTGGGGTCACTCCAGCCATGGATGGGGCTGAAACAATACACCAACCAGCCCTGTGAGAACAGGTGTCAGCTCCCAGTGGGGTTCTTACCGGCCAGGGGGCCCCCATAGGAGCGACTGTTCATGCCCCGACTCCATGCCCTCCAGCCTCTGTTTAGAGCACCGGAAGAGCACCCTGACCCTGAACTCAAATGCAATGGAACTACTGTATAGAAATACACAATTTATAAGCAAGCTTCTCTAACTTTTAGGTGACCAGGGATTAATTACATAGTAGACATAATACTGCTTTTCTTTCCAATTTTCTTTTTGTTCTTCAAAGCTATGAAATCTCAGAGCTGGATTTTTTTTTTTTTAATACTCCTTTGGCTTATCTTCCAGCAGTGGCAAAAGCCACATGCCATGGCATCACCCCTGGCATCACTGGGCTCATGGCTATTTATGATGGTGTCCACGGCCCAGTCACACGCTGCTATAATTACTGGGAACAGAGCGCAGGTGTGCAGAGGACTGGATCTGGTTTTCCCAAGTCCCTGCTATTTCCTTTGCCCAAAAATCCAGTGCTCCCTCAGGAAAGATGTGAGCCAGCCGACTGGAAGACATCAAAGCACCCTCCATCTCCACAGCCCATGTCATGTCACAGTCTGTTAACATCTCCATCGGAAAAGGACACTTGTCAAGGTCACCGAGGGCCACCAGCTGTGCTCTGAGTCATGAGCAGGGGCATCTGTGCACGTGTTTGCACATGCCAGCCACTCCGTCCGGCTGCTGTTACCAGAGTCTGTCCTTCCAAGTGGCACAGTCACGCAAAGGGAGACTCTCCAGGACCGGTGCTCACCTGTCACCTCTCCTCGCCCTCCCACCCTCCCACTTCGAAACCAAAACAAAATATTCCCAAGGAGGTTAAGCGGTTTGTCCGGGAGTCTGCGGTTGAACAGCGGTTCCGGAACAGCTCAGCCTGGCCGACCTCTCGGGGAGCCAAAGGATTCTTGCCTTATCCATGACTTTTAAACCTTTTCTTTCTTTATTCAGAAAACCTCTATGAGTTTCTGTGTTTAGGCAAATAAGCCTTATCCAAGAGGGGCTATCATTATTCCAAGAAAACTAGCCTCCTCTCCAGTATCAGGAAAGACACATCACGGTATTTGGTATTTAGTTTGCAACCATGTGCTCACGTAAAATTAAAATTATTAGTTCTGAGGGCCAACTTAATTCAATTATAAATTCTTATTACCCAAGTAAGTCTCAAGAAATAGAGGGAACTTGCCAGCAGTGTGTTAGATTTCATGCGCAAATGCAAACCTGCCACCTGCCAAGGCACATGACAAGGTTTTCAAAGAAAAGTGACCACAGGCCATTTAAAATCTTCATCAGGACAGACGCACTGCGTCTTGGGAGGTGAGGAATTCCAGCCCCATGACAGCAACAGTAGGGCTACCCTCCAAAGTGGATTCTTATGCAGAAGGAAACTTAAAAAAAAAAAAAAAAGATTGTATTTATTTATTTGACAGAGAGACAAAGCGAGAGAGGGAACACAAGCAGGGGGAGTGGGAGAGGGAGAAGCCGGCTTCCCGCTGAGCAGGGAGCCCGACTGTAGAAGGAAACTTTTTTCTTTACTTCCCACTTGATCAGCAGGGACAGTGCTCCTTTTGGAACAACCATCTGGATCCGAAAACATAAAAAACGGTTCCCTGAAATTGCACATGCTTAAATGTCAAGACTATATAGCAACTTCAAGATGCGCAGAAAAGCTGCTTTTCCTACTACATTATTCTACATTATTTGAGTCACCATAGGTTGAAACAGTTGGCTCATGTCAGTGGCTTTGGTGGCATGAAAGCCATTTTTTCATTCATAAAATCATGTGGAAATAGCTCTAATTAGATTTCTAGTACAAAACAGGTCTGCTTCCGTGCAATCTTAACACCTTTTATTCTATCTCAGAGGAAGTCAAATTTTAAATTAAATGATAATGGGAATTATCCAGGACTCTACCTCCTATTGGAAGGCTCCCAAAGAAAATAAATACTCAGGAGCTTTCGCAGCAGTGCAGGCAAATCAGCTGACTTAGGAACTCTTCCATAAGCTTCACACCTCCTATGCAACTACTAACATCCTTAGGAAAAAGCATTGGGCAAATGCATCTGCTAGACCAGAAGCTCCCTGAAGTGAGGACTCTATCCTGTTCTCTTTTGCTCCACACAGTCTCTTACTTAAATGACGTTTTATTAATAAAGGAATGCATAATCTTATTATTCATTAAACACAATTGCCGAGCATCCACTCTATCAGGTACTGAAGATACCAAGATGAGTAAGACGAAGTTCTTTTGTTTGCATGACATGTTTTCTACTTACTTAAAAAATTAAATATATGCAGCGGAAGAGAGCTCACGGTGCATCTTACACAAATTTCACCAAAAAGAAAAAAATATACTAAGAAGCTGTAGTGAACTCTGCTCCTTTCCATGGACTTTTATGAGGCCAACTCATGAGGTCCTTTACTTCAGCAGATTGTTACCGGCTGAGCATTTCCAGAAGTCCAAGGGGTTAAAAAAAAAAAAAAAATTAAAGCAACATTTCTTTAAAAAGCCAAAGGGAATGTGTCAGGTAACTGGTTTGATTTATTGTGACCAGCAGTTCAGACTAAATTTCCTAAGGAGTTGAAGTAACCTTGGATAACTTCAATAGTTAAGAGATTTCAACATAACTCACACTAGTAATAATGTAGAAACTTGCTCTCTAATCCCAACAGATATACTAAGATCATTAATCCCCAATCATGAAAACAGAATCCTCGTCCACAGAGCAGCTTCTTTGCTCTTTCCTATCACTGACACATGCCCTCGCACTGGATGTGGATTCTGGTGCTACCATCTTGGTTGCGGAGGTGAGAAACCTGAGCACACAGCTGACTCAACAAAAATTCTCATCCAGTACTGGGGCCCTGGCACTGATCTCCCCTCTCTGCGTGGTTCCTGAGAGGGGAACTCGGGGCTGGAATCCAGGCTCTGCCTGTTAGACCAGCTGAGTCATCTGTTGGACAAATTGCTTGCCCCCGCCCCCAGCCTTGCTTGCTTCAACTCTAGACAGGAATAGTAATGACACCTCCCTCGGACAGCCGTTCTGAAGATTAAATTCAGATAATACTACACAGAGCCTGATGCAGGCACTCAGTCACTACTACCCATGCTCACACTCCTTTCAGCCTCTGTTCCATATATAATCTGGTAGATGGGAGTAGGTAAGCCAGCTGAAGACAGCTGCTATTTACAGACAACTTCATCAAGTAGATCAGCAACATGACAACAGCTCTGCAGAAGTACCACACAAGAGCGCAGCGCAACCTGGGTGTCCAATTAACCTTGCCAGACCAGCTGTTAGGTCAGTCTTCCTCCTGGGACCACTACCCAGCTCAGTATAAATGGAATGATTTATCATATCCATGAGATAGTCACAGCACACACGCCCTGCCCAACTGTACTCTACAAATACCAAAATTTTAGCAGAGGCTACTAATGATTGGCAATCTTAGAATAAGCCACATGTGGTGGACAGAATGATGGCTCCACAGGATGTCCATGCCCCGTGACCCGTTAGGTTATGTGGCAATGGGGAATGAAGACTGCAGACAGGATTAAGGTTGCTAATCAGCTGACCTTAAACTAGGGAGATTATCCTGGATTATCCCAGTGGACCCAAGGTAATCTAAAAGGTCCTTAGAAGTGGAAGGGAAAATCAGAAAAGAGAAGCAGAGAGGAGGCAGCACTAGAAGGACTAGGTCCAATGTTGCTAGCTCCAAAAATACAGGAAGGGACCATAAGCCAAGGACAGCCTCTAGACACTGGAGAGGTCAAAGAAACATTCTCCCTGAGGAGTTCCAGAAGGACTAAAGCCTGCCAACATCTTAATTAGCCCAGCAACACCCATTTTGGACTCCTGACCTCTAGAACTGTAAGATAATAATTTGAGCTCTTTCAAACCACTCCATTTGTGGTGATTTTGGTGCAGTGGCAATAGAAGTCTGATATCCCGTATCACCCCATCGAGATCTTCTGAGCAGAGACCACACAAACCCTTCAGGAGAGCATTCTCTCAGACACTCTCCTTTACCCATGAGGAGTCTCTACCATTCCGACCTTTTTGGTTTGAAGTTGGTTACCTCTATCTGTCTTAGGGGTGTCTTCACTGATTTCACTTTCCAAATCATTCAGGAAGCTCTTTTGGAAACGGAGAGATGGTTTTTGGGATCCTGGATGATGTTGATGATGAGAAATGAAGTATCACCTGCCCTCCTGCGGCCCACCCTCCCCCTCTCCTCCCTCCCTTTCTCTTCCTTCCCTCTCTCCCGCCCTCCCTCTTTCCTCCCTGCCTGCCTGCCTTCCACAAATAGCTATCAAGCACCTAATACCGATGGTACATACTGCGAGGGACAGGGGAATACAGGAATGAATAAAGAGTCCTCAGCTCTTACCCAAAGAGTTCATTAAAGACTCCCCACCCACCTAGAGCAGTGTTTTTCAAACTTTGTATACCATTACCCATATTTGCAACAAATGCATATTTGCATCACAGTCTAAAATGCACACACATACACATACAACTGAAAAAAAAATTCTACAAAACAATAATTAAACTTGCCAAAGGAGATGTACTCGACATTCTATTGTATTCTATTGTATTCTATTCTACTCTAAATTCTGACCAGCAATCTATTAAATTGTTTCATGACCTAGTAATCGATTTCACCTGTCGGTCTGGAAAATGATGAGCCGGAAGTCTTCGCACCTGTACCTGGATGCTCGGCGTACAGATCCAAGGAGGCCCATCCTCAGAAACTTCCTCAAGGCATTAGTCAACCCCAGACCGTTCTTTTCTCTGGCCCACCACCATCCACACAGGCTAAGATGACTCAGATTCAACATTTAGATTCCAGGCATTTTGATAATAACAGTCACCCACCTCCCCCACGCCTCTCCCAAGTGCACACACACAATCTCTTTGCCCCTCGAAGGGAAGGAATAGGTGGTACCGAATGTGGAAGACTGTGACTCACTGCTCCTGTCAGCCAGGTACGTGGCTAAGAATGTCACTCAAGTGAGACCACAGCAAGGAGTACAGAGCCACGGAGGACAGCACGGGCTGGGTGCTGAGGCCTCTGGACGTCCACACAGAACCAAGTAAGCAGGCGAGATCTGAGGTGAGGAGAAGCACTAGAAACACTTGAACAGAACACCACAGGACTAAGAATGTGCTGGGACTAACTTCGGTGATCCCCCAGCATACTTGGGAAGGTTGCTAGTGAACCTGCGGAAGATCTGGTCTCAGTACCCAGCAAGCCCTCGCTGAAGGGCCAGTGGGCAGGGGCTGGGCCTCCTCCCAAGCTCACCCATGGGGCCACGGCCATCAGCCAGTGGCAGAGGGCACGCTGCGAGCAGCAGCTGAGACGGTCACGGCATCCCTGTACGTAGGAGTGCCTAATCTGCACAGAGACTTGCTGTAAAAATGGGAAATTTCACCCTCGATTACTTGTCATCCCACCTAATGACACATATTAAAGCTTATCTTTCCACAGGCTAATTTTAGTCTGATACCAATTCACAGATCGCTAGTTTGGAAAAACACCACCCTGCTTTGCCAACCCAGTCCACTCCCCCTGGCAGATTCCTATGACAGAAGAGCCGGCAAGGCCAGAGAGAAAAGATGAAGCCTAGAGGCCCATCAACTATTGTCCTTAGAGGCCAAAGTCATAAACAGAATCCTGATTAAGAACTGTTACCAAAAAAAAAAAGAAAAAAAAGAGTTGTTACCATATTCAAAGGAAGGGAGATCAACATCATATCTTATTTTTGTCTCTTACTCCTACAGGATTAAAAACCCTGGGAGATATACTTCCTCTGAAGTACAATCCAAGGCAGCCCTCACTGTGATAGCCCACCACGCATCCTCCCCATGCCCGTGGACCCCCAGCTCTCATCTCCCTCTACAAGCCTGGACCCCCTGGTTCACCACTGGTTTCTCTCTTACCATTGGCTTTGGCTTTCCAGCCACCAGGTTCCGCATTTTTCCCTTCTGAATCTCCACCTTGAATGAATGGAGCCAACCATGCCCAGTGACCCACCAGCTCAATGCTCTGAAGCCCTGCTGTGGGAAAGCACAGAGCAGGGAGCAGATTTTCCGAGACATGAATGGTCTCCTGTCCCAGAGACTCAGGAATCCTGCCTCACCCCGTAGACAGGTTCACTTCCTACTTCACAGAGTAACACCTGTAAACCTTGAACTCTCAACCCTCCCATGTCTTCTCATTTGGCCTCTGACAACACCGAGAAGATCAAGGCAATCAGGAGAGAGTGCCCCTCAGTTGCCTTTCCACCCCGCCTTTCTCCTTTCTCTGTTTCCCCATGTCACGTGGCAGGTGGTGCTGCCCTATATAAGGCTAACGTGTCCCTCCTTTCCTTCTTGGGACGCCTCTCCCTAACAACTCCCTTTCTCACTAATATTTTCTACCTTTCTCTGTAGACTGACTATTCCCATATCTTCTCCTCCAGATACTGTCTATTTTTTTTAAAGATTTATTTATTTATTTATTTATTTATTTATTTGACAGACAGAGATCACAAGTAGGCAGAGAGGCAGGCAGAGAGAAAGAGGGGGAAACAGGCTCCCCACTGAGCAGAGAGCCCGACGTGGGGCTCGATCCCAGGACACTGAGATCATGACCTGAGACAAAGGAAGAGGCTTTAACCCACTGAGCCACCCAGGCGCCCCCAAATACAGATGACTTAATTTCTCCTTCTGGTTCATGAACAGGAAGTCTACAGCATAGGAAGTCTACACTTCCGCCCCCTCGAAACACAGCTTTTACTCATCAACCTCCTCCACTGATATCCTCACTTCTACTAAAAATGCTCCTGTTCAAGGGTCTTGTTCAACGTTCTTGTTTGGGGGTCCAATGAGCCCCAAATTGCCAAACACAGTAAACCATTTCAATCCTCTTCTCACTTACCACCTCTGTGAGCTCTGACTCTGGCTCCCACTCCCCGATTCCTGAAACCCCCTCCTTGTCACATGGATTCCCCGTCCCCATCATCTCCTTTTTCCATAAATGATGGCTAAATGAAAGTCCCGAACCAAATTAATTGCTTCCCCCACCCCGGCCCTCAAACTTGCTCCTCTTTCTGGAATCCCCACCTCAATGAATGGTACCAGCAAACCACCCAAGAAGGGTGCCCCCTCAGAGCACCCTCCATGTTCCTTTCGGGTCTCTCACCCCCTACCTCCACTCAGTGGTCAAGCCATAGAGCTTTTACCTACATAATGTCGCTTGTGTCTCTTCCCTACTTCCTAACCCTGGGACCATCATCTGACACCTGGTTCTCATCACTTGAACATGAACCAGGCCGAGGGCCTCCTTTGGACCTTCTGTGCCTGGTCTGGCCACCTGGGATTCACAGCCTTGGCACCTTGCAGTCTGACTTTTCCTGGCTCTCTAAGAAGAAGCAGGACACTGGGTGGAGATCCACTCTGGTCAAGGGGTCAAGGAGCCTCCCATGAAGAAGAGCTCGGAAAGAGTAGGGGCTGCCCAGGGAAGGCCATTTGGAGTGGAGGGGGAGGCGGAGTGACAAAGGGACAGAAGGGGCAGGTGTCCAGCGTGCTAAGGAGGGAAGGGGCATGGCATGCTCTAGAAGCCAGTGTGGCTGGAACCAGGAAGCAAAACATAGTCTCACCTGAGGCGGAGGAAGACCAGGGGTAAGACCGCCTGGGACCTTGGGACGCAGGTGAGGACAGTTTCCACTTCAAAGCAATGAGAAGCCGGGGGTGACATGATCAGGTCTGAATTTTTACAAAATCCCTCTGTAAAAAATGCTAATTAGTGAAGCAATGATGGATACTTCCCAACGTGATAAAACAGATCTCACTAAACGGAAAACAGCATTTATAACAGGAACTCTAGAAACATTTTGCTACTCAGGAATAAGACGATGTCCACTGTCATGGTTCTTTGAAGAGATGGCAAATACACTTGAGTCAAAGAAAGAAGTTAGAGATTTAAAAATCAGCAAAAAGAGGTAAAGGGGCATGGGGGTGGCTCAATCGGTTGAATGTCTGGTTCTTCATTTCGGCTTAAAGGTCATGATCTCAGGGTAGTGAGACAGAGCCTGCATCAAGCTCTGTGCTGGGCACGGAGCCTCCCCAGGCACGCATGCATATTCTCTCTCTCTCTAAAAAAGCAAACAAACAAAACAAAAGAGGTAAAACTGTCACTATTTGCATATGATATTCTCATACAGATAAAAAAAACTCTCAAGAATCCATTAAGAAACTATGCAAACCATAAGAGAATTCACTAAAGTGGTAGGAGAAAACTCCTATGTAGAAATCAATAACTTGGGGTGCCTGTGGGGCTCAGTGAGTTAAAGCCCCTGCTTTCAGCTCAGGTCATGATCCCAGGGTCCTGGGATTGAGCCCTGCATCGGGCTCTCTGCTCAGCAGGGAGCCTGCTTCCCCCTCTCTCTCTGCCTGCCTCCCTGCCTACTTGTGATTTCTCTCTCTGTCAAAAAAATAAATAAAATCTGAAAAAAAAAAGAAATCAATAACTAGCTTGTATATAAACAATAACCAGTTAAAAGACGTATTAGAAGAAAAGGCCTCCCTCTATAAAAGGAACAACAGAGTGAAATTGTTAAGAATAAATGTAACAAGAACTGGACAAGAGCCATAGGAAGAAAATTTAAATTAACCGGCAAGATGCAGGGGAAGAGCTTGTAAAGTCTATGGGCAGGAAGGTTCAACAATATAATGATGTCGATTGTTCCTAATCTAATCTATAAATGTTAGTGCAATCCCAATAAAAATAATGCGATTTTTTTAAATACTCAGGACAGTCTTGTCTTAGAGTTCCTAATGAAAGGATCCCTCTGGCTGCCGTGTAGCCGTGCATTAAAGAGTGAAAGTGGAGGGGGCTGGGGGAGCAGCCAGGCTGTGGCAGTGGTCCCCAGTGAGAGCTAAGAGAGCCGGGCCCAGGGCCTGGCCAGGGGTCTGGGGCTGGAATTACGAGAAAGGCATGCATTTGAGAGATACTTACTTGGTGAAATTCATAAGACATGGTGGCTGGCTGGACCTGGGAGATGAGAGAGAGTTCTCCAATGATGGCTCCTGGTTTCAGGTTTGTATATTTAATAGTGAATCAAACCTCTGACCAACGGATTCCCCCTCTTTCCTAAAATCACTGTTCATGCAGTGTTTCTGGGCTAGGGGCTGGGCAAGGGATTTGGCAAGGCCTCCCACAAAGGCTTGTTATCCAGCTGTTTGGTCAGAGCAAAGTGAAATACCAATGTTGCTTCCTGACTCCATTAATTAGGTGTTAGGCACAGATCTTTGGTGGACAGAACGGTTTCAGCTTCAGAAAGCCTGCTGACCCTTGTTCTTTCCCTCCTGATGCTTCTTTTCCCCCTGTGATTCAAAACTGTGCGAGAAAAAAAAAAATAGGGCAATGATGATGTTAGAGTTTGACCTAAGCAGACTCGGTGTTGATTTAGCTGGGGCTGGACAATGTCCCCGCAGAATCCTGAATTTCATATTTAACAAACAAACAAATCCCTCACGGTCAAAAAAAAAACCCTCACCTCCATGGCCTGACGTTCTGTCAGTGGCTGCTTCCCCCTGAGGCTGGCTTTCTCCCCTGTCCAGAAATCCTTCCAATGGATTTTCAAACAGAACAAAGTGAGTTTAAATATGTCACACAGTGCTCGCCTCTCGAAGCTTGACAGAAACGATTTCAGTGAATGCATTGTTTGATATGAAAAAGAAGGGTTTTGCTTTCAGTACAAGGCATGGGTCTGTTAAAACTCAGGTGAAATAAGCCAGTGCTTTGGGTGGGACCAGTGTAGACCCGGCTTAGCTTTTCTGCGGTGTCTACACAAAGCACGAGTGAGGTGCTCGCCGAACCAGGGCTTTGAAACTTGCCCTGAACCAGACTGCCCGGGGTCTTACTTCAGTCTGGTCTGCAGGTGGAGGCTGGGGCCTGAGAGTCTGCATTTTTAATGGCTCCCAGGTCATGCCATCCTACAAGTGCACAGATGGCACTGAAGGGGAGCAAGAGTTTCAATGAGCTCGGCAACTCCCAAGCTACATTTCTCTAGAGTTAACCTGCAGATTGGGACGCATTCTCCTGATTTATGAAACAGAGACTTTGCCGCTATCTTATGTCAATGACCCTCAGCTGCAACCAGTGAATGTTTTTCAGAGTCTCTTCAGACTTCAAACATCTGGAGGTCAGAATACCCCATCCCAATCTAATCCAGATGTTATATTTGCTTTAAAAAAAAATTTAGGGTGCCTGGGTGGCTCGGTCGGTTAAGCATCTGCCTTTGGTTCGGGTCATGATCCCGGGGTCCCGGGATCGAGTACCACATTGAGCCTGCTTCTCCCTCTCCCTGTGGCTCCCCTGCCTTGTGCTCTCTCTCTGACAAATAAATAAATAAAATTTAAAAAAAAAAATCCATACTGACAAAATCCTGCAATACTCAGTGAAACCTCACCAATTTGGATTAAATAAAAGGGAAACTTTAATGATGAGATTTAAAAAACATAAGCAGGTTTATTACTTTCAATTTCAAAGGGTAAACAAGCTTCAGGGGTTTGGAAATAGTCTGCTCTTTTAACTTTTTCATATACTTCCCTATGGATCATGGTGACCCTGTTTCATTTACGCGATCTATGAAAAAAGAAAACACTGAGTCTTCCAAGACCCTACACAAATTATCACAGACTCTCAATAAAAGGAAATAGAGTTTCAAAAGTCATCCTATATCTAAAATGAAAAGCCTCTAAAACTTAACTGTCACTCTCAGTTCCTTCAAAATCCATGCTTGTCAGTGGGCTTCAGTTAGCACATTTTTGAGATAGAAAAACTAAGGCCTAAAAAAAAAAGTCCATATAATTCAAGGTCAATGTTATCTTCAGGACCTTATTAAACAAAGGAATGTCAATTGCAGTAAATCCTACCCACTTAAGTACCAGCTGCCTTGAGGGAACGTACATGTGGCTCTCTACAAACACATAATCTCACAGTCTAGTTGTTTGGCCTTGGAAAACATTCTCCTTATCCACTGAGAAGCAGAATGCGTACAGAAGAGTGCATTAACGGCTTTTTTAAAAGAAGAAAAGTAAACAAAGTACACTCATTTAAGCTGTTTTTCCTGTAACTACACAGATCTCGGCTCCTGAATACAAAAGGCCACGGGGTAGTCATATTGTGGAAAGAACTACTGTTTTGCAAGGAAATATGCAAAATACAGAATTAAAAGGTACATACTAAAAATACTAAAAAAAAGCACAGAGTAAGTCTATGCAAATGCCTTACACATACTGTCTTTTCCCTGGCTATGATGACGAGTGCTTACCCTGCCTGTCCTGATCAAGGGGGTGGGAGGTGTGCCTTAAAAACATGAGGCATCTTTAAAAGCCATGAAATGAAAATGGAATTTATACTATTCCCAAATATTAATGACCCATGAGAAATTTTCAATTAACCTGGGTTTTATTAAGTCTAGTAACCTTTGGGGCATCTGGGTGGCTCAGCTGGTTGAGTGTCCGACTCTTGATTTCAGCTCAGGTCATGATCTCAGGGTCATGAGATCAAGCCCCACATCAGGTTCAGTGAGGAGTCTGCTTGAGATTCTCTCTCCCCCTCCCCCTCTACTCCTCCCCCTACTCACACACTCTCTATAAATAAATAAAGATAAATAAATATATATATATATTTAAAGGCTAGTAACCCTCCATTGATCATCTTTCTACCATACGATGAGCTCTAACTGCCTGCCCGGGTAACCCTGCACCAAATGATAAATGAGCTTAGCTCCACAAGGACAGACTGGTCCCCTCTAACTCATTTAAATCTGGGGTGGGTAGGATGGAGGCAGAGAATCCGGACATCAGGATGGGGTTTTGAAAAGTGTGGATACTCACAAGACAGGTATGGGAAACCTCTGAAAGACAAAAAACAGAGTTTGCATGGCTTCTCTGCTGGGAACACTTGGACCGACATTTATCTTCACAACATGGAGTTCGCTGAGCTCCACTCCCATTCCACATTCCTGTGCTATTGCTGACCCTTTGATTAAGGAAGCCGAAGGAACTATACCCGAGGGGAGTCCCCACATGCCCGGGAAACACTCTTACTATGAGGCTACGGTGTGACCCATTGGAAAGGGCTCTTTACTGAACCAGACACACGGGTTCAAGGTACTCCTAGTTCTTGTCAATTTTCTTACCTGCCCAATCGAGATACAGGTTGTATCGGCCTCCAAAGGTTGTGTAATGAGGCCCCTGAAACCTGGAAGGGGTTCAATGAACACGGACTGAATTCTCAGATGAGATAAGTATGCCAAACATATATCCCAAATGTTACTTATTATTATTCTTTTCATACTTTTCCATCAAGGTTCTCAAAGCACACAGTACTCCGGTAATTCACAGTTCACTAAGCAGGCAGTTGTTTTTAATCTCGATTTCACTTTTGGACTCAAATTGTTGGTAAAAGTCTCAGTTTCTACCCTGGGCTCTACAGTGGGAGCAGCAAGAACTACCGAAGGGGACGGTCACGGTGGGTGTGTGACGCTGTGCATTTGTCACAATCCACAGACCTGCGCAGCACAAAAGGGGAACCCCAAAATACACGGCAGACTTTGGTTAAAAATAATGTGTTAAGACAGGCAGGTCGGCTGACCAGCTGTAACAAACGTACTGCCCTATCAACAAGGCCAGAGATCAGAGGAACAACCCCAAGAGGAAGGAATCAAAAAATCAAAGCCCCTTACTTTGGCCCACCTGGGGAGCCCTTGGCCCCTAAGCAGAGACACACTTGAATCTCCAGTCCTGTTCCAAGCCTGCTGCTCCACAAATTGGCCTCCATCCCCATGAGAACACTTTAAATTTAGCGCAAGGACTACGCTATGTCTGACTGGGGCGGTTCGTAGTCCAATTACTCAAATTCCTCAAGAGTCCACTGCAGTAATCTGATCACCAAAGGTCTCACCCAGTGCTTCCCTCTTGGTCCATATGTGTCAGACTCGGTCTGACAAGGAAACGCACACCTGCGAAATTATTTGGAAAGAGATCACTTTGAAGAAGTTTGGCAGCACACACATTCACTAAATGCTTCTGGGAGGTAGGGTAGGTGGCGGGGAGCAAGACCCAATTCTCTGGTTTTCACTTGAGTAAAAAGGCACAAAGTCATGAAGCAACTTCATCATTTAAAAGCCTCTTTCTGCCCTCAAAACACGAACAAGTCCTGTCTACTCACCGTTGCAGCCCTACTTTTTTAAACCTACTGTTTTCTCCACTGCCTTGATCATACCTTCTAGACAACGTACACACACACCCATCTTATGCCCCATTAACCAGCCCCAAAAGCAAAGTGCAACACGGTCGGCCTCCAAGTCATTTCTGGAACAACTGCTCAACACTCCTTTCCCATTCATGCCTACAGAATTACAACCTGGTGCTAGATCTCCATAAGGCAATCTGGGAATGAACTGCAAATTTTAAAGTTCAACTTTATAACTGCTGACCCAGTAACCCCATTTGTGGGGCTTTATCCTTTTAGCAAGTATGAAAGTTGACTTCTCAACATACATTCCACCACTGGCCCATGAGTGGTTTCAGAATGAGTAACAGGACAGGCGAGGGCGTCTTCTGGGAAGGACATGCCGAAAGCAGTGGTCTCATTCTTCTCCCGGATGTTGTCAGGCCTGACGTGCCCCCAGGATTCTGTACAGTCAACCTGTGACCACACTGACAGTGAGTACAAGGGAGGAAAGGACCTGTGGCCTCGAGACCTGAGTTCATGAACCAGCACTTCCCGGAGCCTGCCTGACCTTGGGATTCTCCTGCAGAGATAGTGTCTTTATCATATAAGCCCAGTGTAGGTCACCATTGTCTGTAACTTACAGCCGAAGTCATCCGATACAACTCTACAGCTAAAATCACATGTTTATGTCAACATGTGTGTACAAGAATGTTTACTGCTGCCTAGTTAGTAACAGCTAAAACCTGGAAACCTAAAAGTTCATCCTGGCTCAGTAAATCATGGCCCATCCATAGTATGGAACATAGTGCAGCCCCTAAAAAGAGAGAGAGGCTCTGTATGTGGTAATATGTTAAGATACCCAAGGTATAAGATTAGTTGAACAAAAAAGGTACAGAATGGTGTGTAAATGACATGATCTCATCTGCATAATATATACACACATACATATTTTCTATATATGCATGCACACACACACGCTTGCATAGAAGTTTCTGGAAGACACTGTGAAATTGGTAATGGTTACGGCTGCTGGCAGGGCAGCAAACGGAGGTGAGCTAGTTTTCACTTAATAGTCTCTGTACTGTCTGGATTTTCAGCACAGGATGAATTACTCTTAAAATTTCTTAAATTAAGATGAAAAATACTTTCAAAAAGAGCAAAAAAAATTCAGACGATTCACAGAAATTCAAATGGAAAATATACATATAACAAAACTGACGCCTAGAAATTCATCCAAGTTAAACTTTGTCTGATTTGTAGGTTAGCCCCAAAAAGATGTTTGCTTTTTAGCCCTCTTGCTCCATTTCCTCTAAAACCTTATCATCTTCCTAGCTACTGGCTGTCAGTATGAATTAGGGAACTATAAACTCATTGTCATATAGCCTGAGCAAAATAAATTTAAAATAGACAGTCCAAATGCACACAGAGATAGCCTAAAGCCAAATATAAGTCTTCCCAACGATCCACACCTCTGTGAATCGCTGCGAAACCAGAGCTGCCTATAATATTTTAAGAATAACTTTAAGAGGGGCGCATGGGTGGCTCAGTGGGTTAAAGTCTCTGCCTTCTGCTGCGGTCATGATCCCAGGGTTCTGGGATCAAGCCCCGCATCGGTCTCTCTGCTCATCGGGGAGCCTGCTTCCTTCCTCTCTCTCTGCCTGCCTCTCTGCCTACTTGCAATCTCTGTCTGTCAAATAAATAAAATCTTTAAAAAAAAAGAATAACTTTAAGAAAATCCAGTTTTATTATCTTTCCAGACTTACTTTTGGAGCCTAGCTTATACATGGGGCATTTATAACTATATTCACTCAGCAGAGATACCAATGTTGAATTATGTACCAGTGTCGTTATTAAACAGAAAGACCTGTGGTTCAACTCACTACCAAAAAAGTAGTCTCATCCCAATGTGAAGTAACATTCCAGAAACGCTGTGCTTTGGGGAGGCTGTGGTCCCCACTTTGTAGGGGACTTGGCTGACTGAGGCTTTCTGATGAGTCTCTTGGGTCCTGAGACTCTCTCTCATCTCCTTTGACACTATACCTGGTCTCCAGATACTGACTCGGCGCCTTCCCTTGCTTGTTTCCTCCTCCCTGGAGCTGCCCCCTCCCATCGCTATTTCACTGCCCCGCCCCTGCCCCGCCCACCACTGTGTCACTGGCGGCCCTGTTCACGTGTCTGCATCTCCATCAGCTTCCACTACCCTACCCTGGTCCACTGGCGGCCAGCACTTGTTTTGTTCCCTGTGGTTCCCTGGAAGCCGGCACCGGGTGTGGTATTTTGGGGGGAGAGAAATCCATAAGGGGGTTCTGATCCTGCCCCTCACAAGCCATGGAAATGGGATGAGCTCCTGTGGGACAGTGTGAGCCTGGATTTCCTCAGTTACCAAACAGAGGTAATCAGGCACTGTTTCCAGTTGGTCCAGGTGGAGACAGTGGTAGTAAAAGTCATAATTATGATAATAATAGATGCTCAATGCATAAATCAGCCTGAATAGTCCCGTCACCTGGCACAGCTGGGCACCACCATCTCACTTATTCCTTAAATGAATGGCCCTGGCCACATGACAAGCAAATAACCCGCTACCCAACCCCCCCACCCCACCCCAGTGCCGGGTGCAGAAGGTCTGCCCTTCTCCAAGACACTGTCTCTCAAACATGTACTGCCTGGGGAGCTGTAGGCTCAGTCTTCTGGAGCACCAGGATTCCAGCAGGTTCCACAGTGGTGCACAGAGGGAGAGGAGACAAGGCAGAGAGGCGAGTTCTCTGGGCCACACATTCCACTTTGCATGGAGCTCAGAACAGGTTTTGGGTTTTCTGGCATTGGTTTTAGCATCAAAATCCTAGCAGGCAAGAACTGCTTCCCTCACCATAGTCTGAGAATGGGGGCCGAGGCTCAAGGGAGCTCATTTGAAAGCTCTATCCCCTGAGCCCTTCCCCTCTCCTATCACTCCATCTCCCATCCAAGTGGAATTATTTAACTTACAGGATCTTTGAAAAGAGAAGAAACAATCCTTAAAACTCTTCTTGAGTCCTTCTAGATCAATGATTTCCATATCAGAAAAGGCAGGCAGCGCCGTCCAGACACACCAGAGTGACCTACTTTCAGGCTTTATCTAGGTTCGCGGTACGAAGCACTGACCTGACTCCTCACAGTACCTTTGAGTGATCCAAGGAAAATAAACAGTTCTGAAAAACTGAAAATCGTGTACCTAAATATATATAAAGAAAAAACCTCTCCCAGGGAAACAAGAATGTTTTTAACGTTAAAGAGGGGAAGAGGCATTGGGAAGAATGAAAAGCAATAGCAAAACACACTTCCTTTTAACCGCCCCATCATCCACCCTGCCAGGGCCTGAGGTTTTCAGCTCTTGCCCCCACCGCCCTGTGGGGCCCAGATGCAGGCTCCCTGGGGACCGGAACAGCCTCCCCTCCTGGCCCATTGTCTCAGATTCTGACAGAAAGAATATGTTGTCTTGGTAATGTTTCAGGTTAAAAAAATTATACCTCCTTGGAGTTCTTCCTGCCACCAATTTTTTTTAAATAAAAAACAGAAAATATTTTGAACCAAAAAACAGAAATATGACACCTTAAGGTATATGCATACAGAATGAGGTCACCAAAATGGTAACATGGGAGACCCCCAACATCAGGGTGCCTGGGTGGCTCAGTCGGTTAAGCGGTTGCTTTCAGCTCAGGTCATGATCCTGGAGTCCCGGGATTGAACCCCGCATTGCGCTCCTTGCTTAGTGGGGAGTCTGCTTCTCCCTCTGCCCTTTATCCCACTTGCTCTCTCTTGCTCTCTCTCTCTCTCACCAGGGAAGGCTGCCACCAACTTTTAATCGACCCTAAAGCATATCAACATATCGTAAGAATGGACATCATATTTCTGAGCTCTTTTCTAATAAGCTTTGCTCTCATGAAGCATCTTCTTACATAACACTACCCTATGCTTCCGGCTTCTGTCAGTTCGTCTGAGCGTGTGATTGTTTTGTTGTTGTTGTTTTTCTAATACTTTCCTATCCCTTGCAAAGCTCTTTGACATACTGGCCATCAAGACGGTATCAATGAACTGTTACAACAGTGTTGCTTACTAATATTACTTAAAGCTCTCTAGGGCCTAGCACAGACAGAACAAAGAAGGGCTTTAAAAATAAAAGTAGTGGGGCACCTGGGCAGCTCAGTGGGTTAAGCCCCTGCCTTCGGCTCAGCTCCTGAGCCGAAGCCCAGGGTCCTGGGATCGAGCCCCGTGTCGGGCTCTCTGCTCAGCGGGAAGCCTGCTTCCCCCCCCCACCCACCTTTTCTGCCTCCTCTCTGCCTGCTCGTGATTTCTCTCCCTTAAATAAAAAAATAAAATAAAAGTAGTAATTCAGTGAATTGCGTAGTAATTCAGTGAATTGCGTATTAATGGAAGATCTGGATGAGTCCGAAACATCACCGGTATCATTCTCTTGGCAGTGAGTGGGGCCAGACCGGCACCCCACCGTCTCTGCCCACACCTCCTCTTATCCTCTCCACGGAGCCTGGCCCTTCTGTCCTTGAATCCCCACAAGAGCAATTTGGGTGCTGTAACTAGAGAGCCAAACCAAAGTACAGAAATGAGGGGAAGCCAGTCGAATGTTATCAAGTCACAGACAAAACTTGTGGCTCTGATAAGAAGAATGAAAAGAATTCAGGATTCGGTCAGGCAGTTCAGAGATGTATGAACAAGCTGCGCGCTTGACCCAGAGGGACGGAGACATGAACGGAGTCTTCCCAAACAGCATGTTAACAATGGAAAGAAGTCGTGAAGGAATTTCATATGGGTGTCAGCTGAACGCCGAAAGAAATACCGCCAACTGACCAGTGCGGACGCTGAGTGGTTTCTGGGGGTTGGGTACAATCATCCTCGCAGATACAGCCCGTGGGCTCCTCAGCCTGGCTGGAAATTTCAGGCTCCAACCGCAGCCCAGTAGCCTTTCACTGCCAAAAATCGTCTTCCCAGTAACTCAAACCAGCAGTCTCAGCCCTTCCCAAAGGATTACCCCAGCTCCCCAGCAGAACACGAACCAGTGCAAAATACCCACTTGGGTTTCATTTCAAAGCTGGGAAGAGAAGAACTGGCAGCAGGAGAAACTGGCTCCAGTCACCAAAGAAGCTGGCTAGCCGCATTTTCTAGATTCTCGGAACGTCGGGGCTGGAGGAAAGCTTTGAGGTCATTCAGCAGTGTTACAGGTGGAGAAAGGAGAGCCCAGAGAGGGAAAGGGAGCTGGCCAAAGGCACACAGTTCAAGAGCAGCAGAGGGACGACCAGAGCCCAGGGTTCTCTCCATGAACCTGTTATGCTCCCGACACCCGAGTGTCGAAATTCACTTTGGATTTTGTCAGAGAAACCAGACACTCCGTGTTTCATGCACAGTGGCTTAACGTCCGACTTACCAAATAAACTTCAGACCTTCTCCCTTACTTGTGAACGAAGGCCAAGAAGTACAGCTCAAAGTCCTGTCCTCTTGACAACCCAGGTCTTGGAAATCACTGGGCTGATCGAGGCAGCTGGTGGCTTGCCTCCCGGGTGACCACTTCTCGTCATTCAGGCGAGCCAGCCCAGGAGAACAGGACTGGCTGTTTCCACAAAGAAGACCCTTGCCAAAGGCAGTGGATGGGGCCTGGCTGCCATTATGGGCAGCACCTGCATGGAATTCCTTCACAGGAGAAGATTCTAGCAGGTGTGAGGGAAATTCAGCCTCCGCACCGGGTTCATTGAAAACTCAACAGGGACCCCCACCTGCGGGCTCCGCTGGCTTCAAACCGGGCTGGTGGAGAGAGAAATTACCGATGAAAACAGATGTTCCTTCTCAGTGTTTCTGCTCTCTTCGCTCAGTCGCCTGACAGGGTTGACGACATTCTTTTTTTTCTCCTTTGTCTTATGTGCCCCGTCCTTGTAAACACTGTTTAAAGATCTAGCTGTGGAGTTTAATTTTGTCTAACACATCATCACCAATGTTAAATGCTTCGGGAAATACTGTTTACTTATGGAAGTCCCCCAAAAAGCCTAGGATAGTTTACCCATAAGCAGTGGGGTCTGAAGTACTAAATATGATATGATATCACTATGCAAGCCAAAATCCAGAGAGGTCAAATGAGAACATCAGGAATTTTCAAGTAAGCATTTTGACCACGGCCGGCTACATTCTGGACTTCCATATGGAGAACCTGCCTTCCCCCCTCCCCAGGTTCCCCCACAGGCCACGTGGAGAAGGATTCCCTATCCCAAGGCCAAGCCCTCCGCCTGGGCTGTAGAACCCACCCTTGCTGCCTTCTCAAGAACCCTGCACTGTCAAATAAACTTTCTCTTAGAGTCAACCAGATCCTTGGAAATTTACTTAGGCGTCTACTTTTTTAAAAGGCGTGGAGCACTGGGTGTGGTACATAAACAATGAATTTTGGAATACTGAAAAAAATAAAATAAAATAAAAATGTTTTTAAAAATTTTAAAAGAAAAGAAAAAGGCCTCCCAGCCTCATACCCCGCTGCCTGACCTGTTCCTTCCCTCCTGGCCAAACTCTTAAAGAGTTGGTCACTTCCTGCCTACTACCACTCTTTCCTCAGCTTACTCCAATCTGGCGTTCTCCACCACACTGGCCCCCATCAAGGTCACCAATGACCTCCATGTCACCAAATCCAGCAGTCCTTTTTAGCGATGGCGTTCAATTCTGCCTACCGCCCTACCCGATCCACTGTCTGTGCCCTGCCAGCAGTCCTACTCCTTCTCGCTCTCTGCCACTTCTCCGTATATGTGACATCGTCCTCTGCCCTGCCTCTATGTGTCCCTGGAGGCTTCTCCTTCATCCTAAACTCTCTCTGTAGATGCAATGCCTGCTTGTAATGCACAGAGAACTCACAAGGTCTGAGAGAAGCTCCTCAAACTCAACAAGTCCAAGCAAGCCCATAGTTGCTCTCTCTCCTCCTCCCTCCCCTACCCCCCCAATTCGACACTGCAAACCAAGAACCCAGGAGTCATCCACGACCGTCCTTCACCCCAACCTGAACGCAGCCTAAGCACAGTCAGCTCTACCTTCTCCAAGGTGTCTCACACTGTCCACTTCTCACAATCTCTGCTGCCGTGCCTGGTCCATATGCCACCAGGTCTTCCTCAAAAGGCTCCTAATTCTGCCCCCCAACTCCTGCCCCCTCTACTCAGCTCCCCATCCTTAAACCAGAATCACCACTGCAAAGCACACTTCCAATAGTGCTCTATCCCCCATCTGAGGGCAGCCTGCTGCCTACATAAAGGCCTGCACACCCCCTTCTCCAGTGCCACCAGGAGAGCCTCCCCTCACCCCGAATCTGCCTACTTCATTCCTCCACAGTCCTCAGACCTCAGCCCCCTGGAGAAGCCTGCCCTGACCTGTTCCCTGCAGGCAGGGAAGATCGCCTCACTATGCTCTCCTAGCACTGTATACTTGGCATTTATTAGAGGTCTTCACAGCTCTAATTTTATAGTTGCTCATGTGATTTTCGGGTTAATATCTTCGCCCATCCCTACTGCTATGTCAGACATGAGAATGCGCTTCCCACACCCCCTGCTACAGGGAGCATAATGGACAGAGGCAAGCCCCAGAGGGTGGATGGATTTCCATTTCCGTGCCTGTGCACGCTGGAAGCCATGGCTCCGAGAGGGTTGTCTAGTCAATGACTGAATGCAGCGAAAATACTCAGACACACCCGTTCCTCTGACTGTCCCAGGCACTCTGTCTCTGTCCTCTGAATTTGACTCAAGGATTCCCAACGGCTTTGCCAAACCTCCCTAGACCATGCAGGATGCTTCTATACAAACTTCTCTCCCTCTCACCTTCACTGGGGGTCCATCTGCATGGTATAAAGGCTCTCCCCAAGTTTCCAATTTCCTCCCCATCTTCTTCCCTCTTAGGGCATTTCCCCTAATAAAATCCTTGCACATCTGAGCCCTTCACATCTCTTCTCCAAAGACCCAAACTAACAAAACCCTCAAACGAGAAGCCCCACAAGTGCAGGAACCTTGTCTGCTTGGGTCGCCAGTTAGTTTCCAACACCTAATGCAGCCATGCTGAATGCATATTTGCGGAATAAATGAAAGAATCAATTAATATATAATTTTTGAAGGAACATAGAAGACAAACACATCCAGAATCTCTTATTGATTTTATGCTCCTTACTTAGTGTCACCTATATTGACATAAAATACTGAGTAAATTCTCAAGGCAGTCACTGAGTTAGGGCAAGTTCCCAAGTGACTGGCAGGAAGTCACAGTGCAATCTAGCCTGTTCCAACATGAGTGATGCACTAATTTCTATGAATAGTAAGTAAGTACAGAAAGAAATGCATTGGGTACCCTTTTCAGTGTTCTCCACACTACCTTTCTGGAGTGGAAGAAATACATTGGCATTTAGTAGACAACTTGTAACCCATAGCAGAAGGAGGGCCCATGAGACACAGGTGGAAGCCCGAACAATATTTCTAGAGAAAGAAAAGAATACACCATGGGTTCAGAAGAGTTTTGAAGTTCCATGGAGACTTGCTTTAGACAGAAAAAGACATTTTAGAAAATGCAGTGCAGAAAGATTTTTAGCACACATGCATCCTTCCCACTAAGTATCTGAATGTGAGAAATTTTTGGCTGCCTTCTGACTTAAAAAAATGCTCTAAAAGAGAGATACCTTAAAAAGAAAAAAAAAATCATCATTCTGAAAGAATGCTGTCTGTTGCTTCAGGTAATTTTAAAACCATGAAATAAGAAATTCCCCTTCCCGAGGCAAATTGTCTAAGGCAGTGACATCACGCCTCCGCGTACTGGTTAAAACAGAGTCAGAGAAACTGTGAGCACCGCGCACACCAAATGGAATGAGAGGTGCTGTTCGTCAGCCTTCTTGAAACAGCCGTCTTTAGGGGCATCTCAAAAGCAAAACCTCTGTGGCTTAGAGAGCTGGCCTCCCCACGAGCGAGATCATAAAGATGATGTCTTGACCTGATAGGCAGAGAGATGGGAAAGTGATCGGCCACTAGGGTCCCGAGTCCACATTGTTCTACAAACATGTAATGTGTCTCCTTGCTGGACCAGCCTCTGTTCGCAGCCTCTGAGATGGCTTATCACTCGCCCTCATTCACTGTCACCCTTCCAAGGCTGATCTCAAGTCCCACTTCCATCTGTCATTCAGAAGTGTGAGCTAACCACCTTTCACTTTGGTGACAATCCCAAATAGCTACCCCCGTGGGCTCTCTCAAACCCATACATCTGAAAGCTGCTATCTGTAGCCCCTGTCCTTCCTCTAGATCTGATTCTTCAAGTCCTTGAGGGTGCTGGGTGCTCTCCTTCAAGGTCACTTGCAGAACTGCCTGTCTAAAATCTGACACATTGGGGCGCCTGGGTGGCTCAGTGGGTTAAATCCTCTGCCTTTGGCTGGGGTCATGATCCCAGAGTACTTGGACTGAGCCCCGAATCGGGCTCTCTGCTCAGCAGGGAGCCTCCTTCCCCCTCTCTCTGCCTGCTTCTCTGCCTGATTGTGATCTCTAACTGTCAAATAAATAAATAAAATCTTTTTTTAAAAAAAAATCTGACATGTTGTTGTGCTCTGACTCTGGACCGTGGATCTCACTGGGCCCGCTCCCCTCCCCCAATCACCAAAGTCCTGGCAGCTGTACGGGCCCCGCCCCCTGAATCTCCCAGCTGAGAGAATCCTGATTCCCAAGTGTACTTCATCACGTAGTCGCTGATAAATACTGAACGCATTCAGATGCAGGCCAGTCTTCCCACGCGAGTGCGCGCCCCTGCCCGCTTCCACACGAGCCCCAACAGGCACCCAGTGCGCACACATCCAAAGACTGTGCCATCTCAACCAGTGGCTGCACATCAGAGGTACCTGGAAAGTTCTTCTTAACTTTTCCTTTTGCAATAGTTTTGGGCTCAAAAAAAAAGTTGGAAAAATAGTGCAGAGAAAATTTGATGTTTCCACGTCTCTCTACTTTCCTTTCTTACTCTCCAACTTTAATCTTCTTGGCACAGGTCTTCCTTTCTACGTAAGAATGTACCGATCACTCAACCCACCCCAAGAGTGACACCACACAAAACTAAAAGACAGTCAGCATAGTGCAATGAGCTAAACCACAGGCCTTACTCACACTGCACTATTTTTTGCACACATTCTTTTATTTGATCTATCTATATAATTTTATGACACTTCATCCCTTAAACAGATCAACCAAGACACAGAACTGTTGCAGCCGCACAAAGGAATAGCTGGTACTTCCTGTTACAGTCACACCTGCCCTCCAGGTCCCTAACCCCTGGCAACCAGGTGTCTGGTCTCCATCTCTGCAGTGTTGTTATTGGAAGACTCCCACATATGAAATGGCATCGGACAGAATGTAACCTTTGGCAACTGGCTTCTTTCACTCTTTGGTAGCTTTTAATAATGGCCTCTCCTGAGATTTACCCCCTCCCAACTCCCAACCCAAGCCTGGGATCCTGATTCACTACATCTCAGGGGGGACCCCAAAGATAGCATTTTACAAAGCTTCCCAGGGAATCCTTATCACCTGTGGTGGACAGGCCTGGGCCATTTCTCCTGGCATTTGGATGGCCAAGGTGTTAAAGATGGATTCCAATACCTTGCTAAAAGCAGGACACAGTACAGCCAACACTTGCTTCTTCTGCCATATCACACAGGACTCCCGAGAGAACCGGATGGGCCTGATGCAAACGCTTTCCCATAAGCTAGCATTAGCCTCCCCAGAAGAGAACAGGTCACCTCAGAGAACACTACCCGCCCTGCTTTCTAGAGAAAGGAGCCCAAGGGAGCAGGGTTCGCTGCACAAACCGCCATGTGGGATAACCTACTGCTGCTTGCCTCTGGAAGGTGGGTCTACACAGAGCTTCCAGAACCAGATCCCTGATGAGCTGTCACCTCGATGCCACAGAGTCGTCTTCCCTCACCAGGTGCCACCCAGCCCAGCCCAGATGGTGGCACCCCCACCCTCGGTGTGGATTCAACACACCCACCTCCCCGGGGACACAGAGGCAGAAAGTGCTAGCTGTTCCTCAGTAACTGTTTGCCTTCTCTTATGTAATACAAGAGGGTTTGACGGGTCATGCAGAAGCACAGAGCAAAGACTCATTTCTCAATTGCTTTTGCAGCAAGGTAGGACTCTGACCTGGCAAATGGGATGCAAGCGGGCTGCCATGCAGCGGCTCCTAAAGAAGGCAGGGAAGGGCTCCTCTTTGCCCCTTCTTCTCTCTCCCATCCTTGTGCCTGGGACTCGGATGCAATAGCTGGTGCTCTGGCTGTCACCGGGATCCCAAGAACAGGGGTCATACCCTAGGGAATAAGGATGGATGAGCAAGGTGGGGGCGGGGGGCTCTCAGAAGACCTTGTGGCAAGGGGCCACTGTGCCCGCCTGCACAGCCAACCTCTGACATTTTCTATGGGGGAAATACAAACTCTTATCTTAATTATCCCACTGTTAGTGGGGGCTTTCTTGTACCCACAGCAGACCGAATCCTGGCTAAAACTGATGTATAAGACAGAGATACACCCGACACATCACATCCACAGAACAACATGACTTCCTAAAGACTGGTCACCATCACTACATCTGACTCCTTCCTGGGCCTATTTCTGCATTTGACCTTTATCGTTTCTCAAACAAACATGTTGCTATTTCCTAGCAACATGACAGTACTTGCAAGAGCATCGAGGACACACATAAAAACCACCTGCTTCCTGATGATCTGACTCCTGAGAGCGAGCAATGAGTTTACTTAGCCAGGTGGCTCACCCAACCAAAGTTTATTCAGCTCTCGGTCCACACGTCATCCTAATCAAGCTGAAATAAACACAGACATGGCGACAGGCAAAAAGAAGTGCCGGCCCATCAGACTGTGATTAAATGAATGCTGAAGCACCCCGTTCTGCCTTCCTCGAGGGTGAAGGCACAGTGATTTCATCATCATCGTGCAGCCAAAGCGCCAGGAGTAAGTTTTAAAGGAGACCACCCTTCCTTTTCCGCTAGGGCTGAGACAGCTACCGTGTCTTCTCAGAGGACAAATGACTTGGTTTGGGTGGTCTACCATTATTTGAGGAATTTAATCTCATAATGAAAAGAACACTAAGAGTTCACTTTCTTCACATGGTACATTGCTGGGAAGCTTTCTGGACTCCAGGCAATTCTGGCTTAATGAAGGCCCGCAAATCCTAGGAAGGATACAACATGGCTGAACGTTGATCCAAATGAGCCTATAAGGCAGAAGGTTCCCTATCCAGAGACCACCCCTGGACTGCTGTCTGTACACACAGGGGGAGCGGGGCAGGGGAAGGCAGGGCACCACCCCAGTGTCGGAGGGGAGCCCCAGGGCAGCCCAGACTTGTGGATCTGGCTGGAGGCAGTGGGGAGGCTGAGGTCCACAGGGGATGAGAACAACTCTGCAGCCCCCGGGGTCTGAGTTCACATCCAATTCTGCCACTTACTAGAAAGCTGGCTGCAGGCTAGGTGTCCACCCTGGGCAACAGAACTGCCTACGTTATAAGGCCACTTGTTACAGGGATTAATGATAGATATCAGAATTCCTGGCCCATAATGAGTGCACATTACATTTATGGAAATACTATTATATATCCAGGGCACAGCTAATCCAAGGTTGAGAATGGCACTGCTACAATGAAAAGCTAATGCATGTATTAATGCCTAATACTCAGATACTATACAAACAAGACTCATCTCCTTTCTCCCTGTATCCCTTTGTGACTTGCAGACAGGCGCAAGACCTTCTGCACCTCAGGCAGTTAATTCAGTGGGGACTGAGCACTTCCAGAGAGATGGACAGAGCAAAGAACTAGAGAAATGGGAAGCAGAGCTGCATGTTCAGTTACACAGTTTGTGCACTGAACAAGAGCATTTCAAGTAAGAGGCACTATTTATATCATAAACATCATTGAATTATGTCTTTATTTTGATAATATTCCAGCAGAGAGAAATATCTTTGTTTTCATAAAAATATTTATATGATAATTATCTGACAGCTGGAAATAAACCATCTTAAAGAAGGAAAGACTCTCAAATTTACACAAAGGTGCCATATGAATTAGTGATGAAGCAATCAGGACTCTACTGGGGAACCCCTGGCTAGAAGAGATACTACTTCTGAGTCTGGAACTATGCCCTCTCCTAACTGAGCAAGCCAAATTCCATCTAATTCTTGGAGCAAAATTTTTCTGAAACCATATTCAACCAAAGCCATGTTAATTCAGTGTCCTAGGCGGTCAACCTTCATAAACCCAACATGACAACTATGATCCTACTTACAGCAATACCTATGGACTGTCACTGGTTCAAGAAGGGCTGAACAGACACATGGGTCCCTGTGACTGTGGAACCCCTTCAACCGTCTTTCTCCTTCTCACGCCCAACCTCTGGATCCCGGTCTCTACCTTCCCTCGAAGTCCCCAAACACAGCTTCCTGCTTAAAGCCTCAGGCCTGGTGAGAAAGCGATAAGCTCATACACACTCTGAGCTGGCTTGATACACACTAATGCACTATCTCTCCCGTGGGCAATTACTATTTTAAAAAGCGTGACCTCAAAAGGATAAGGCTTAGCTCAACAAAAGACACCAACGGTGTTATTATCCCAGTCCGAAGGAGGAAGCAAAGAGGAAAAGATGGTGGTAGTCAGGGTGGGTGGGGCTGGGGAACAGTTATCCGGAATTCTCAACTGATGCCTTCATCCTCACCGAGCAGTGCATGGCCCTCTCCATAGCACTGACTTATTACAGAACCATGGCCAAATGTCTTTGCTTGTACACTGTTTTATTTATAAGGCCGATCATTCTGTCCAAACACTGAACTATGGCCTCGCTTGTAAAATGTAAGCAATGCCACGTTGTTATTAAAAACAATCGTTGAGACGCCTGGGTGGCTCAGTCCGTTAAGCATCCAACTCTGATCTCAGCTCAGGTCTTGATCTTGGGACCATGAGTTCACGTCTTACGTTGGGCTCCATGCTGGCTGTGGAGACTACTTAAAAATCATCATCATCATCATCATCGCTTATGTTTGAGTAAATCATGGTCAAAATTCAGTTCCTTGTGCAAATATGTACATATTATGGTCATTAACAACACAACGTATGTCCCTCCTTCTCCTCATTATCACTCTCAAGACTATCGGTTTACTGGCAAAATTCCCGCAGTCCCAAAGAAAAAAGAACATTAAAAATTTTTTTTCTTTTTTTTAGTCTACTTGGGGAAGGTTTTTCTTTCCTTTAAAAAAAAAAAAAAAAAGATTTTATTTATTTATTTGAGACAAAGAGATAGCAAGGGGCAGGGGGAGGCAGAGGGAGAGGCAGACTCCCCAGTGAGCCGGGAGCCCGATGCAGGGCTCAATGTGGGGCTCCATCTCAGGATCCCAAGATCATGACCTGAGCTGAAGGCAGACACTTAACCAACTGAGCCACCCCAGCACCTCATACTTGGGGAAGGTTTTGTACTGAATCTCAATAATCAAAAATGTTCACAGATGGGTATCTCTCCTTGTTTCACGTTTCTAGGTTCAGACCCTAACATATTTCTGAGCCGCTCAGAGTCTGTTGTTTAATAAGCCAGGAAAACAAATAAAAGTTGGAGATTCAGCCTCACGGAGGTTGGACTCCACCCTTTCTGAAGCCATAGTTGTATGAACACTCTGCACTGACTGACTTGGGAGAATCGGTTTTGTACCCACTGCTTCTAATTTGTTTGTATATCTCATTTTCAGAAATGTCAGTAGTGCCTAAGGAATTCATTTATTAACTCTTAACTCCTGATGAGAAAATCCATCAAGGGCAACGAGCATATGAGGAAGAGGTGAGCCATGAACCAATGAGCTAGGAAGTTACCTAAGACCATTTGCCCCATTTTTCTGTAAATTTAAATACGCTAAAATAAAAAGCGTATTTAAAAGCAAGCTACCAGAGTGCCTGGGTGGCTCAGTGGGTTAAAGCCTCTGCCTTCGGCTCGTGTCATGATCTCAGGGTCCTGGGATCAAGCCCCGCATCGGGCTCTCTGCTCATAGGGGAGCCTGCTTCCCCTTCTCTCTCTGCCTGCCTCTCTGCCTACTTGGGATCTCTTCCTCTCTCTGTCAAATAAATAAATAAAATCTCAAAAAAAAAAAAAAAAAGAATCCTTAAGTAAATACATAAATAAAAGCTATATAACCAAAGAAAAGACGCCAACTTCAAGAGTGTCTGTGAGCCACGCACAGTGAGAATGGTTCCACATACCTTCCCCTCCTGGACCACTGCCAGGAAACTGCCAGAAACTACCACCGTCCCATTGTCAGAGGACAAAACTGAGGACCAGACAGCTACACTTTCGAGGGAAACAATGGAGAGACTCTCAAAAAAGCAACACACAAATATCCACTCAGGTTTCGGTCAGCACAGGGATGTCTTCTTAACAAAGCAACAAACACGGACCAATGGCCCTCCCGATTAGGACAGGAGAGCATAAACTTCTTTTTAGAAAACCCCCATTGGCCACTTTCAGCTTTTATGCACAACATGCTCTAAAGATCCATAACAGGATGTTTTCTCATGTGTAATCCTGACTGACAGCAGTAACTACTACCAAGGCAATGTGCTGATTTAGTAAGATGATCCGCAAAAGCCCCTCGTGGGCTCCCGGCCCTCCCAGGCAGGCCCCGCTGGGAAATGTCCTCAGGCGGAACGCTGCTCTGTGCCATCTGTCCGGGCGCCTGTCCCGGCGCAGCCTGGTGCTGGTCTAGCGGGAGCCCAGGGCCGGGGAGATGGGCGCTCCTGTAACGGGCAAGCCGCCTTCCTCGGCCGCCCTTCATTCTCCCCGACGCTGGTGGTTGACAGTGTCTGTGTTATGGTGTCACATTAGCTAATGAGATCATACTTGCTAAACTAAGCTAAGCTAATGAGCTCTGCTTAGCTAATCAGCTCCAGAGAAATGAGCTTTCTTTTTTTGGTGAACAGGCAGCCCCCGAAGTCATTTGAAATTGGGAATACGTTTCCCCATAGAAAAGTGGCAAAAGAAGGCAGAGTTCTCAGGCCGGCCCCACACCCCTTTTATTCCTTAAGGAAGGGAATATTAGCACAGGAATTCTGGGTTCTAGGAGCTGTGGGTGTATAGTACAGGGAAGAAAGAAACTGGCTTTCCTTCTTCCGGGTGCACAGGTTGCATGCAGGTCAAAAATGGAAGAAGAAAATAAACATAAGTGACAACTCCATCCTAACCCAACTAGATGACCACAGGTTTCACCAAGTGTAATCTGGCTCCTCACCTCGAAGGTTATTTACTGTCACTATGCCTTGTGACAAATCAAAATGGTATGTGCTGAAATGAACACACCAAAGAAATTATATTAAAACCCCTTTCCCATCCAAGGGTGCTCATTGGGAATTCTGTTTGTGTTTCTTTGTATATATAAGATCCAAGGTCAAATCCATGAACTCCAGTGAAGATGAGCATGACTTTCAGCCCAACCCTGGGCTTGAACTCATGACCCCAAGATCAGAGGTGAGCTGGGATCAAGAGTGGGCCGCTTCACCGACTGAGCCACCCCAGAGCCCCTAGCATGACTTTTTATTGTACGGTGCAACACACCCAGCCCAGAAAGCAATAGCATATACACATCACCAGCTTGAGAATATTAATATCTTCCAATAAAGATGAAATAGCTCCCTACTTCTCACCTTTTTCAAGGAAGAAATAGTTTGAAACAAGAAATGGTCAGAAGAATTTCACATCAAAAACAAGTTGTATTGACGGTTAGGAGGACGGAGAGAGACCATCACACTCCCTTTTGCTATCTGCCTTACCTTCCTGATGTCAAAAAGGGAGGTCACAGAGGGGAAGCCTCACACCGGCCATCAGAAGGGGCACATTCTCGCCCTGCCTTTGACAGGATGCTTCTGTGTGACCGCCAATCACCTAGCCTCCTGGGCCCGGTTCCTCACCTGTCAAATGGGGGGAAATTCTACCCATTCTACTATTACAAGATGAAAAGTAAGAGAAAAGGATTCCTGTATAGAGCCAACAAAACTCTAGAACACATTTGGCCAAAAGATTGACAAGAGTCAACACTGATCATGAAAAAGTCATTATTTTAAGAAGCACCTATTTTCACAAATTTTCATGCTTCTAAAAAAAAGTTTTTTGAAGTCCATTATTTGAAACACCAGCATTTCTATTCATCTTTAACCTCTATGTCTTGACACTGGGTTCCTGAGAATGGTTATTTCACTGCCTCTTATGAAAAGGCTCTTGCAGATGGTTGGCAATCGTGTATGGGAATCTGGATGAAGACATATGTGGCCAGAAAAGCAGGTTTTGCTTGGCCCTCCCACTCGAGGGCATCATTCTTTTAATGTGGTTCCAGAGTCATTGATTCGGTGTCCACTGTGTGCCACACACTGGCCTCAAATGCACAGGAGCCAGAGAGCAGCAGGACAGGCCACAGGTTTGGTGAGCTCACAAGCAGCAGAGGAGAAAGGCACGCACAGCTGGCTAAGGCCACCAGCCAGTGCCAGAGACACGGGAAGAAGGGCGCTGCCGTCACACAGCTACGTCCTCACCTCGGGTTTCAAAAAGGCTGCATGAAACAGTATATTTGAGTAAAACCAGGAAAAATGGGTTGTTGCACATCTCACAGGTGCATGGCTGGAAGCGAGGGGAGGAGTGTGGGCAGAGGACACACAGGGATGAAGACGGGAGAGGGGTGGGGACCCGGCCTCGGTGGGCAGCAATGTGCCCTGGCTGCCAGGTTCTGGCTCAGGGGTTCTCAGTTTGCAGGTTATGGGTCACTGAATCAAACTGGAGGGTCATAAGTGTTTTTCTACTGTAATAATCTAGAGTAAAACAAGAGTTGATGAGAAGAGAGCTCCCGGCACATAGTTCAACGTGAAATTTCCGTTTCTGTTGGCGAGAGCATGTGTGCAAGTGTGTGTAGACGTGGGTGTGTGCGTGGATCTCTATGATGTGCTGCTAGCTCTCAAAGTTTAAAAAAAGATCCTGTTCAGGGGCGCCTGGGTGGCTCAGTCGGTTAAGGGTCCAACTCCTGATTGCAGCTCAGGTCGTGATGTAGGGTTGTGAGATGGAATCCTGGGTCGGGCTCCACACTGAGTGCAGAGTCTGCGGAGTCTGCTTCTCCCTCTCCCTCTGCCCACTTTCTCTCTTTCTGAAATAATTCACTAAGTAAAATATTTAAAAACAATGCTGTTAAGGGTGTGGGGGATGTTGGGAGCTACCCCGTTGTCCACACCAAGGCCTCCCTCCACGGAGCCCGGTGGTGACGGCAGGACTGGAGACAGTGGGGCAGTTCCGTGACAGGCTGGGTGGGACCAGACAAAGGCTCAGGGCTGTGGCCGGCACACTGGCTCTAGCCCAGCAGCTCCGTGGGGGACACCTCCATGAATTACCCCCAGGGTAGACCACAGGTCGGCTTAGGACATCGGTGCTGCCAGGGCATGCAGATGAGAAGAGTCCCACTTCAGGGAGTTTATTCAGAATTCTGCCATTGTTAGGAGGTAAGTTTTGTGATTTGCAATTTATTTTTGTATACAAGTTACAAAGGTAATACTTTTTGTATACTTATATACAAAAGTATGTTTTGTATATAAGTTACCAAAAGTGCTGGGGAAAGGCATTGGGCCCAGAAACTTCTTTGTGTTTATAGCTTTTGAAAGGGCTTCATCCAGCCCTGGTCGTGATGACCCAACTGATTCTGAGCAAAATTCCCCTAAAGCAGACGGCCTCAGCCCGGGCCCTTTTGCAGAATGGCCCGACCCGTCTGCTGGGGGCCCACCCGAGGCCTGCGCCTACGGTGGGCACAGTGTGGGCATCGTGATCAGGGCCCTGGGAGGGGGTCCACAAAGCATGGGGAAGATCAGGCACAGCCTCAAGGAAAGCTGCATCATGCAAAAAAATGTACGTGGGGAGAGCTAGTGTCTGGGTTGGCTTCCGCCCAGCAGAGAAGCCCGGTTCCCGGAGCAGGAAGAGCGTGGAAGGCAGTTTCCGGTTCCAGATCTTTCTTCTTCACAAAACCATTAACCTTCTGGGGAGTCCATAGGAATGATAATAACAAAAACTGCTTTTGTACCTTTGAAACAAGAATCTTAAGAGGGAAAAAGGCACAAGTTACGAAGAGCTCTCCACCTGTCTGAAGAAAAGGCATTTACGTGCAAATACTTCTCACAGATGCTACAAACACCTTTATTTCTTATCTCATGGCCCGGTGCTTATTCAGAGGCTCAGAAAATATTGACCTGGGCCCTGACAGCAGAGCACAGCCCCTCAATTTCACAGCACGGGTCACCACGTGATATGCATACAATCCTCCGGACGGGGCCCCTTGTGTTTGGCACGTGGTAAATACTCAACAGATACTCCTCGAGTAAAGAAATATTAGCAGAAGTAAAAGAAGAGTGAAAATCTCATGAAGAAAGATATGGGGAAAGTGTTGGAAAAAACAAATGACCTAAAGGGACAGGATGGAGTCCCCCCATTCGGAAGGATGGCATTTCCTCTCAGTCTAAGTGCGGGCATCAGGAAAGCGCAGTCTGATCAAGCAGTCTGGAAGCAGACATCTCAGCGTCTCTCCAGAACATCGCCTCGGTCGGTAGATTTCTTCCTTGCGTTGACCAATGTAGTCCACCAGATGCTTCAAGTAAAACCACTTTTCTCCAGAGGCTGAATGAACTGAACGGACTACAGAGATTCTGGAACGAAGGAGGCCCTCCATGTCTACCACACGCATAGCCAAACTCTTCCCCTTCCCCTGTGCTAGTCAGCGTTGCTGCCAAGAGCAGCCTTACTGGTAGAAGAACCATTAGGACTAGAGAATGGCTTTCCCTAACAAAAAAACAAAAAAAAAACAAAAAAAAGAAAAGGAAAATAAATAATAATGACAATATTTCTTCTAAAACACAGAAGAAATACTTCCATTTGATACAACCTACTGGTTTCCTATAAAACATCTCCATAGTTTCCCCTCTGATTCAGAAGAGAGAGTGCTTCTTTAAGCTTTTTCTAGAGCATCACTAATTACTCCCATATTCTCTTTGGTGAAGACAGGGAAGAAAATAATGACAATTATAAAATCTCCTTCAGTAAGCATTCATCCTTTCTGATGGCTGAGTAATATTCCATTGTGAGTGTGTCTGTATGTGTGTGTGTATCCCACATCTTCTTTAACCATTTACACCATCATGGATGGAACTGGAGGGTACTATTCTGAGCGAGAAAGTCCTTCAGAGGAAGAATTATCATACAATTTCACTCCTATGTGGACTATAGGAAACAGCACAGAGGATCATGGGGGAGGGAAGGGCAAACTGAATGGGAAGTCATCAGAGAGGAAGAAAAACCACAGGAGACTCTTAACTCTGGGAAACAAACTGAGGGTCACTGGAGGGGAGGGGGGCGGTGGGCTGGGCTAACCAGGTGATGGGCATGAAGGAGGCACGGGATGTGATGAGCACCGGGTGTTACATGCAACTGATGAATTATTGAATACTACATCTGAAATTAATCATGTACTATATGTTGGTTAAATGAATTTTTTTTTAATTTTATCTATTTATTTGACAGAGAGAGAGAGATCACAAGTAGGCAGAGGGGCAGACAGAGAGAGGGGGTTGGGAAGCAGGCTCCCTGCTGAGCAAAGAGCCCCATGGCGGGGCTTGATCCCAGAACCCTGAGATCATGACCTGAGCCGAAGGCAGAGGCTAAGCCCACTGAGCCACCCAGGCACCCCTTGGCTAAATGAATTTAAATTTTAAAAAAATCTTCAGACGACAAAGATCTATCTCACACCGAGAAGAAAATTTAGTGAAAGGTCAGGTTCAGCCTGAATCCCAGCCTTGCCTTCCCCTTCCTCCACACAAATGCAGGCTGGCTTGGCAGGCCCTAAGATGCAGACCCGGAGGGGACAGAGCCGGGGTCAGGGAGGGACTCTCTCCTGCCCGTGGCCTGCTGCTCCAGCTTCACACTGTGTCCACTCCCAGCAGCACATCCCCGCCCTGGATGCCTCAGGTCCCTGAGGCTCTGTTCTGTGGCTCTCCAGAGCTGGAGAGCTGCCTGACACCTTCAGGTCACTGGGGCCACCTTGATCCCATCTGTGGCCTGCCCGGCTGGATTCCCTCTCCCCGCCACAAACTGCCTGCGGTGGAGCCTGTCATTGGCCATACAGATTACCCGCCCCCCGCCCCACCTCCACCCCACTGTCTGTTCTTTTAGGACAGAAGCATTTGCTCCCCCAGCCAGCTGCTGGAATCCTGGCATCGGTCCGCTTCCAGCCAAGCCCCTCTCAGAAGGCCATCTGTAACTGGAGAAAGACATCCGGCCCAAGGTCCTGCCCCTTCTGGGGGACCAATGTCCCACTTTTCTAATCTACAGAATTGTAGATCAGATCATGAATGTGTGTGATTTTAAGTCACAAAGTATGTGGCAATCCCTTATGGCAGCAATAGAAAACTTATCCAGAGGAAAGAAAGAATGAGGAGACAGGAAAACAATTCTGTATATATCTACACTTTCAATCTCCCTATTATGCATGATCAGGGCTTGCATTCAGGAAAGCTTGAGATCTTCCTCGAAAATACCAACTAGGGTCAACTATGGGTGATCAGACCAAGCCCAAAAGCTCACATCCTCTTTAGAGTCAAGAATATTAAGCTCATGTTCTAGAGAACAAACCCACCATTTCTTGTATCACTATAACCATCCACAGCCAAGAGGAAGGAATGAATGGCACCCTTCATTGGTTGCCACCTCAACTCTTAAATAAAAAATAGAATGCTAATCGTTTTCTAGCTCAGTAAAGACATATAGCTTAAAAATAATACTTCTCACCTTTATTTTTTTTTGTTGTGAGCCAGAGAAGAAATAATTCCTGTACACAATCTTACTCAATGTTAATCCAGATTAAAGAATAATTTAATGACAAAGAGTAGGCTTCTCTAACTTTCAGTAGCTCTTTATCTGTACAAGACAAGACCATTCTTTTTGGGGCACCTGGACAGCTCAGTCGGTTGAGCATCACTCTTGGTTTTGGCTCAGGTCATGATCTCCTGGGTCCTGAGCTCGAGCCCCAGGTCAGGCTCCCTGCTCCGCGCTCAGCAGGGAGTCAGGTGGAAGATTCTCTCCCTCTGCCCTCCCCCGTGCACATGCTCTCTCTCAAATAAATGAATGCATCTTTAAAAATGAATAAATAAAAATAAATCCAAGATGGTACCTTTTGAAATATCTGCATAAAACATGCATAAAGCTAATGGAATAGAAACAGAAACACAAACCCGCACATCTCCTAGAGTTGTAAGCACCACTTGCATTTACGTAGGGACCATTCTGGCATTTGATTTGCATGGATTGCTATCTTACAGAGGAGCAGGAAAATTTATCTGAGTTAGTAAGTCTAAGAGCCAAGCAAAAGATTTTTCTCCCTCGTCAGAAAGACAAATAAGCCATATATAGCTGCAGAATTTAACTTGACTTTGGCTTATATGTCCACAACGTTCTTATCTGTCATCAAGAATGTGTGTATGGGAAATTCATGGCATTAAAAGACCCCAAAATAGTACCATTCAAGATGATAAAGTGCATCAATTATGCAAATCTGAGGCCTGCAGGAAAGATCAGATCACTGGGAGTCGCTAGCCTTCTAGCTGCCCACTTCTGGGAAAGCATAGCTCAGCAGACCCAAAGTAACCACAGGCTGTTACCAGAAAGGCCTCAGTGGGTCCAAGGTATGGCAGATTGGTAAGCCAGGTTCATGGTCTCAATATCCCAGGAAGAATGAGCATCCTAGCACACCGCACTATTGAAGAGGCATCCCCACTTGGGTCATGTTTCCACATTCAGCCCTTTCCAGAATCAACAGATGGATAACTCTACACAGAGATCTCAAAGAATACAGAGATTGTCATCTAGCTTAATAGTTGTGAGAAAAATAGAAAGGTCTTGAACAATTGATTTCAACACCTCTGTGTGGATTTACTTTTCCATGCAATGGGAGTGTAAGTCTATCACTACAAACGTAACAAGCACAGCATGGAAGAAAATTCGAGAAAGAAGGCTGGGACTGTGGTCCAGGCATGGGCTGGTGAGGACCTACACCACTGAACTCAAACTACTTTACCAACACAAACACCTCTCCCAAGGGAGACCCAGGGTTTGGCACAATTGTGGATACATTATTGAACAGCAACTCCTCTCTCTCCTACTCAAGGACACGTTGGAATGGAAGCAGTGAGTGAGAAAAGCTAACCTTGATGTTACCAGAAAAAATTTTCTTCCTTCTCAAGTGACAGCACTATAACTTTAGTATTATTGGCACATTTATTGCTGCATATTCCAGAGCAGTCTAAACACTTCATTTGAGAATTTCTGAAAGTTAAGTTTTCCAGTGTAATAAACCTCCCAAAAACGTAGTGGCTTAAAACAACAACATTGTTCATTCACAAATCCTCACTGTGGAGAGAACATGGTGGGAATAGTTCATGTCTGCTCCATTGGCTTCCGCTGGGGTGGCTCAAAGACCAGGGGAAGAGGGGGAACGGAATCTTATGAAGGTTAACTAGCTTGCATGTCTGCTGCTGTGCCAGGAAGACTCAAACAGCTGGGTGGGAAGAGCTGGGGGATCCATGGGCACCTCTCTATGGTCCAGACTCACTCCATGTGGTCTCTGTACTACGGGGAGTCTCTATGTGATGTAGCTAGACTTCTCACATGGTAGCTCAGAGCTCTAAAGGTACATGTCCCAAGTGAGAGAGAGAGAAATCATGCCCTAGATAAAAGTTTCATCACATGTCTAACCTAGCCTCAGAAATTACACAGCACCACTTCTGCCATGTTCTGTTCTTTAGAACAGAGTATTAAGGCAGACTCATATTCAAAGGGTAAAGAATTAGACTCCATTTCTTAATGGAAAGAGAATTTAAGATGTTATGAATATGTTTGAAAACCACCACATCAGTATGGAAAGAGAAGAAGAGTACAGCCTAAGAGACATTAAAGGAAAGGATCAGTAGAGGAAGAAGGACTCAAGTACGTGAGAAAAGGGGAAACTGCAGTGCTGGGGGGACCAGGGAGGGGTTCTCTTCACTCACAGTGGTGAATCCAGGAACAGCACATGTGGGGCTCAATACCTTGCTCCCTGGGCAGCAGAGGACACCTGGGTAAGAGATCTCCACAGACAGGAGTAATTTACGACTAGAAGACAAGTGCTCTAAGCAAGGAGAAAGAGAGCAAGAGATGAAAAGTCACCTTGGAAGAGGCAAGAGTGATCACCAAGATGATTCAGACTTGCTCGAGAGAGGAAGAAAGGGAGAAGAGGAATGAGCAAAGTGAATTCAGGGCAAGCAGGAAATGAGATATAATACAGGAGAAAAAGAAAAAGAAAGTGGAAGCAGATGACCATCCTAGAAACTATAGGAAGTAGAAGTTTCATGTAAAGAGACAGTAGGGACACTTGGGTGGCCCGGTCAGTTAAGCGCCTGCCTACCACTCAGGTCACAATCCCAGGGTCCTGGGATAGAGCCCCATGTCAGGCTCCCTGCTCAGCAGGTAACCTGGTTCTCCCTCTCCCTCTGCTGCTCCCCCAGCTTGTGCTCTCTTGAGCATGCTCTCTGTGTCAAATAAATAAAATAAACAGTAAAGAGAAAGTAGTCACAAACACCTACAGCACTGAGAGAAAGGAAAAATAAAAACAAGAAAGAAGGATATCAGATTCTGTCAAGAAAGTAATCAGGAACGCACATTTTGGGGACCCATTTTATTTTTACTATCTGTACGAGGGAGGCAATAATTTCTCATCTCAGCAAGTAGAACTGACACCTCTAATAGACTCCAGGGTATTGTGTTAAAATAAGCTTTTTCTCTGTATTCTTGAGAAGTGCCTGCAAAGATACCAGACTTAGGGAGCTTAAATCCTTTCCCAAGTGAGTTAGACAGCCATTCCTCCACGGATAAGACTACCTCAAGGCAAACCACATACAGCTGGCCAGCCCCGGATGGCCAGCAATTTTTAAAACTCCGTTTGAGGATATATGGAAATTACTGCATTCCTATTTTTAAAAATGGTGTGCTCTGTCCAGATGTGCTTAAAATATTCTAAAATGAAAAGGTCTCATTACAGTTGAAAGAAAGTCTACCTCAAAAATCTCTAGAGGGAGACAGGGAAGCCTATTCCAATGGTGTATTGGCTCCCAGCTGTGAAGGGTCAAGGAAGTAGAGGCAAAAATAGGCCTAAATTAAGGAGAGCACAGCTTCTACAGATTAGAAGAATGGAGTCGGGGGGGAAAAAATACACACACAGAGACCTGACACGTCTCCTTTATTCTGGGACTGCTCATGTCAGAGGAAGAGATTTTCTTTCTCATGTAGATGACCAGAGTCTGAAGAGTCTACAAGAGCTGAGGGCTGGCTGGTTCAATCATAAATCCCTTCTATCAGGACTTTCACCCAAAGCCAGCTACATGAGAAAAGGTCAGTAACAAACCTTCATGACCATTACAAGTACCTGGGGGTTTGTATCTAAGCTAGCATGGGATCAGAGAAGAGACTCCACACTCAAAGTATTATAAGTGGGGGATAAAAAGTTAAGCTTTTTTAAAAAAAATCAATGAAAAACTAGCATCAAATTAAACAGATGAAGATTTGTGATAAAGTATCTCACTTATGATAAGGACATATAGTTCCATAAACCTTACTCTTAATTGTATGTAACTTCAATGATTAGATGATAGTTATGATTTATCTTTTGAAAACTAATTCACCATCATATAAAAGCATAACAGACTGAATCTCATGCTAAATTCTGTTACCCAGGCCTAAGCATTTGAACCGAGATGTCATAGTCATTGCCAGGACACACTTAAATCAAAACCTATGAAGAGGCAGCCTTGCATATTCTACCCCTTAAAATGATAGTAAATGCCAAGAATCAGCAAGAAGTCCAAAAAAGAAAGATTAGAAATAGTATGAAGAATAAATTTAGTGTATTTATACAAACAAAATATTATAGCAATAAAAGTTAATTATATATATATGCAACAACATACATGGATCTGAGGAACACATTAAGTTAGAAAAATACAAGTTGAAAATTGTAAGAGCAATCACTCCCACTCTGACAATGAGAACAAGCCAGATTAGCTACAAAGCAGTTTTTTAAAAAAATATATCAGGGAGCTGAGGATGCAAAGAAGTTTAAATGCATTGAGCCCTTCCCAAAAGATAAAAGGCCAACAGCTCCTCTCATTCCTAGTGAAGTCTCAGGAGGAACAGGAATACACCATATCCAGGAGTCAGGAGAAAACAGGAAAATTTTTAGGCAATTTTAATGGCTATATGGGTGGTTGCATGGGTAAGAATACAAAGAGCCTAAGCCACAGAGTAAGTCTGCACCACCAGCCAATCTGCACCACCAGCCAACTCTTTCCCATAGATCCTTACCAAAAAGACAGCAAGAATACACCAAAGGCTGGGGGTAGAGCAGGAGAGTTCATAAGCAACTGCCCTGGGGACTCTGAGACCTTCCCAAGGCTAAGGGAAGGGTCAGAGCATTCAAACTGAAAAAAATCTCCCTAATGTGCTTCAGGTCTTCATCCTAGGCACTTCAGCAGCTCTCCAAAAGCTGAGGCCAGACATCTAGACCAAGAGAGATGGGCTGAGATCAAGAAGGCTGGGACAGGGCTAAAAGCAAAGAAAACTCCCCAGTAACCCAAAATGCTAATGGACTGGCTCAGAAAACTTCCACAGTTGGGTAAGCTGGTGCTGGGCTATGAAGCATAAAGAAATCTTAAGAATTCAAATCCCAATTCCTGCTAAAGGAAAAGTCTCTGCCCTTGAAACATTTGAACTCAATGAGGAAACAGGTCTAACTAAAGCTTCAGAAAAGACCATACCCATTTCAATAACAGATTAAACTGACTCAGCACACACACCAGTGACCTGATAAAGGGCACACACTTTTAAATTGCTGCATCCTCTACAATTCTTTTACACACAATATCTGACATGCGATCAAAAATTATGAGACACACAAAGAAGAGAGAAAATACAACCCACAGGCAAGAGAAGAAATAGCCAAAAGAAGTATACCCAGAAATGATACAGCTGTTGGAATCATTAGGCTGGGAGTTTAAAATAACTACGGGGCACCAGGATGGCTCGGTCGTTAAGTGCCTGCCTTCAGCTCAGGTCATGGTCCCGGAGTCCTGGGATCAAGCCCTGCATCAGGCTACCTGCTCAGCAGGAAGACTGCTTCTCCCTCTCCCACTCCCCCTGCTTGTGTTCCCTCTCTCACTGTCTCTGTCAAATAAATAAATAAAATCTTTAAAAAATAATAAAATAATAAACTAAAAAAAACTACAAGAAAATATGTTAAGGGATCCAGTGGAAAATATGGACATGAATGGATGGAGAATTTCAGAAGAATAGAAATTATTGTTTTAATTATATAAAAAGCTGTTTTTTAAATGTAGAAATGCTCAAAATTTTTAAAAAATTTCACAGATTTTTTAAAAAAGATTTTATTTATTTATTCATGAGAGACAGAGAGAGAGAGAGAGAGGTGGAGGGAGAAACAGGCTTCCCAATGAGGAGGGAGCCCAATGTGGAACTCAATCCCAGGACCCTGCAATCATGCCTAGAGCCAAAGGCAGAGGCTTAACCATCTGAGCCACCCAGGTGCCTGACATCATAGATGTTTTAACACAGCAGAAGTAAGAATCACTAAATATAAAGTCAGACCAAGAGGAATTATTGAAATTGAAGCATATGCACACACATACACACATATACACACATAGAGTATTAAAAAAATGGGACAAGAGACAGAGAAAAGAAATAACTGAAGAAATAATGGATGAAGAAGCTCTAAAACTGATGAAAGATATCAACCCACAGATCCCAGAAGTCTTAGCAAACCCTGAGTCATGTAAGTAGAAAGAAAACTACACCAGGGCATGTTGTAGTTCAGCTGTTAAAAACAAAAGATTAACAGAAAAATCAACTGGGGAAAAACTCACCTATCATGCCACAGGGGAAAATGCTAAAAAAAAAAAAAAAAAATTAACTTCTCATCAGAAACAAGAGAACAGAAGACAATGGGCCATTATCCTATCCAGTGAAAATATCTTCTATCTTTTAAAAAATGAAGGCAACCATTTTCAGAAAAAGCAAAATCTAAAAGAACTTGTCACCAGCAGACCTGCATCAAGAAATGCTAAAAGTACTTTTGCCAAAGCGAAATGATAGAGATGGAAGAAATAAATAGTACTAGAAATAGTAAATACGTAAATATAAATATAAAATCTCATTTAAAATAGTCTCTATTTTATACATGTATAAATGTATTATTTTAGCTTTTACATATGGGCATATATTTTACTTTAAATTATCTTTGTTTCATATAGATATATGTATTTATGTTTCTCTTACATACTATTGATAGTTTTAAAGCAGTAACATTAATGGGTTTATAGCACACACACAGTATATAATATATGACAACAGAGTTATAAAGGGTAGGAGAAGTAAGTAGAATTATAATGTTTTAGTTTTTCTACATTATTTGTGAAATATAGTATCACTATTTGGAGGTAGACTATCACAGGGTAAAGATGCATATTCTGATCTCTTAAATAACTATTAAAAAAATACAAAGAAATAGTTTAAATATTTTTTAAAAAATAAAATGGTATATTAAAAATATGCAGTTCATCTAAATGAAGGTAGAAGGAGAAATGAGAAATAATATATATTAGATAAGCACAAAACAAATACCAAGATCATAAACTTAAATGTAGTAAAATTTAAATATGGACTGTTGTAGCCACATTAAATTTACTGAAATTGATATTATCATAGCTGACTCTTGAACAAAACGTGGTTGGATGCCAGCCCCACTCCACCCCCACTCCATCAGTTGAAAATTGGTGTATAACTTTCAACACCTTCAAAATCTTTAACTACTAATAGCCTACTGACCAGCAGCCTTACAGATAAAATAAATAGTCCAAATACATATTTTGTGTGTTACATGTATTACACACTGTATTCCCACAATAAAGTAAGCTAGAAAAAAGAAAATGTTATTAAGAAAACCATAAGGAGGGTGCCGGGGTGGCTCAGTCATTAAGCATTTGTCTTTGGCTCAGGTCATGATCCCAGAGTCCTGGGATCAAGTCCGACATCAGGTTCCCCACTCTGCAGGAAAACTGCTTTTCCCTCTCCTACTCCCCTGTTTGTGTTCCCTGTGTTCCCTCTCTCGCTGTGTCTCTCTCTGTCAAATAAATAAAATCTTGAAAAAAAAAAAAAAAGAAAGAGGGGCACCTGGGGGCTCAGTGGGCTAAGCCTCTGCCTTCGGCTCAGGTCCTGATCTCAGGGTCCTGGGATCGAGCCCCACATTGGGTTCTCTGCTCAGTGGGGATCCTGCTTCCCCCTCTCTCTCTGCCTGCTTCTCTGCCTACTTGTGATCTCTGTCTGTCAAATAAAGAAATAAAATCTTTAAAAAAAAAAAAAAAAAAGGAAGAAAACCATAAGGAAGAGCAAATACATTCACAGTACTGTACTATAAAAAAATCCATACTTAAATGGACCCACACAGCTCACACTTGTATTGTTCAAGGTTTAATGATACGGTGCTTACATAAGAGAATGTCTTCTTCTTAAGAATTAAATGCTGAAAATTTTGGATATAAAAGGACATGGTGTCTGCAGTTTACTCTTTGACAGTCCAGACAGAGGGAGGGAAAGGGACAGAGATGGAGGCTGGGGTTGTTTGTTGTGGGGTTTTTTTTTGTTTCTACAAAAGATTCCTTTACTTCTTTATATATATAAGAATGTTTTCTTTATGTTTTTTATATAGAAACAATCTACTGTTTGGGAATGCATACATTAAGAAACCTAGAGGGAAGGGGCACCTGGGTGGCTCAGTGGGTTAAGCCTCTGCCTTCGGTTCAGGTCATGATCTCAGGGTTCTGGGATCGAGCCCCGCATCGGGGTCTCTGCTCAGCGGGGAACCTGTTTCCTCCTCTCTCTCTGCCTGCCTCTCTGCCTACTTGTGATCTCTGTCAAAAAAATAAATAAAATCTTTAAAAAAAAAAAAAAAAAAGAAGAAGAAGAAGAAACCTAGAGGGAAAAGAGGCAAACATTAATAATTGCTGAACACAAGTGTTGAAGATCTCAGGGAGGGGCAGGGAGATGGATCAGAGCTGAAACCCAGAGGGTGTGAGTAGACTCAAAGCCCCCATATCCAGGTAGTTCCAGAGTTGAGTGGTAGCTCCACAGGCACTCTTTACAGTAGTTTATTTCCAAACTTGCATGTCTGGTACACAGACTCTTCTGCATGAGTCTAATATTACATTTGGGTTTCTTTTTTTTTTTTTTTTTTTTTACATTTTTTAAAGGGCAGAAATTGAGGAGGTAGATCATCCAGTTTATAAAAATTAGTATGAATTGGGACCAACTTTTATATTTACTAAAGAACTAAACAAAAGCATTAAGATGGTCCCCAGCCTTTATCTGAGCCATTTTTTTTTTTTATCAGATCCAAATTCCTGGATATAACTTATTAGAAGTATCTGTTGACTACCAGTGTTTTCCCTTTCCCAACAACCTCAGCTGTGAAGAAATGAACACACTTCATTAAAACACTTAATTTAAATTCTCTTGCTAAGACAGAGCAACTCTGCAATGAATAAATTACGTGCAACATTGCTCTGCAAAGGAAAAATCTTCAGGTTATGTAGATATGACCCATTAAATAATTGACCATCATTACCTATTTCAGGCACCCACAGGCATCCTTTCCGTATAACTTGGTATCACTTCCCATTAGCTGAGAGTCAACAGAATCCTTAAGAGTTTTATTAAATAAATTCAAGTATCCAAAGTCAAGAACCCATCAAATGTGAAATTATTCCAGGTACTGGTGGTAGTTGGGTACCATTCTTATATATCACAGAGTACTTCATATGCTTAAAGCATTTAGTTAAAAAATAAATAAAAAATTGAAAGAAGTCTTAGTTAGCCAAGTGAACATCTCAACTCTGTCACTGGTTTCTCAGTAACTAAGAAAACCTTTTATTTCCTCTGCTTCAATTAACACACTTGAAAGGGGATGAGACCTGATTCTAAAATCAGAAGAATTACATCTAATAATCAAAGCTTTTAAGGGAAATGTGCTCTAGAAGGCTCTATTAATTACAAATTTTATTAATGTTGACCGCTTTCCAAGATGAAAAACTAAAGCACAAGGAAGTTATCTTTTCAGAGTGTTTCCATATTGCCATTATTCCATAAACTACAAATATTCACAGAGAGCCTGCGATGTAACAGATACTGCTTTAGGTACTGGAGCACAACGGTGAGCAAAACTAACGCATTCCCTAAGCTCATGAAATATACATGTGTTGATCTCGCACACAAATGAATGGGTTAGTGCCCTCAAGTCAAGAGGTCAATAATAAGGTTACTTGGTTAATAGGAAATGTTGAGGGTAACATCCTGATGGTCATCCACTATCATGTACCATTATGCCCTCTCAGTGTTCTATGATGCATCACTTGACCAGCATCTGGCTAGAAGACAGGACACCTCCCCGAGGTTTTCTTGATGGGGGAAAACTTGATGCAGTTCTGAATAGGACAGTTGAGAAAAGAGAGGGTCCTTCTATGTTATAAGGGTAGCATCTTCTACTAAATAATAAAGGATTTCCAATCTATAAGGGAGAAATTATTATTAGAAATAGCACCTTTGTTTATGGGGGACAGGCCCTTGTTCCATTTTCAAAGCAAACATCACCCCATGACCAATTAGTCAAGTATTTCAGAGGGGATCGGCCAAGGAAAGAAGGAGGGGGAGGAGGAAGAAGAAACAAAGGGAAGGAGGGTCGGAGAAAAGGGGAGGGAGAGGAGGAGAAGGAAACATATTTTTTAAAAAATCAGTGTACTTCTAGTGATGAGAAATTTAAGAAAGCATCCACATTCCCAAGGGTTTCCGCCCCAGTCACACCTCTGAACTGTCTGTGACCACAGCATGGAACTGGGAGACCATCAAGTCCATGATCAGGATGGGCTTCCCCACACCTCACAGAAGCTCCTGGCCTCCTGGTTCATTTCCTTCTTGGATCGGAGACTATGACCAAGATGAGACCAAAGACTTTTTCTTTTCAAAATTTCACACCGAAACAAGAGCAGGCTGTAAGTATGTGTATGACAGAGAAGAAGAGACACAGAAATTGATCAAGCTCACCGATCTTCTCCAATTGTGCTTCTGAGGACGTGAGAACGAGGACATCGCTGTGAGGCTCAGATGAACCAGGCCCTCAGTAACTGCGAAGAGCGGTGACAAGTGTGGACAGCGCTGTGAGCAGCTTCCTTCCATCCCGAATACGGCTAACAAAATGCTAGCACTCTCTATCAGTACATATCAGTACATATGCTGAACACAAGGTACCCCAAAATACACAGCCCCACCCTACTTGCAAACGAGCAGAGTTGCATCGTGTAGCTTCCAGTAGCTTTTTTTCCTGTCTTCATGGTGCTAAGATGGTAGGTCTGAAAATGGAAATGAAATCCAGTCCCGGCTTCTTGGAGGCCTTCTCAGTGCTCCCACTCAGGTCTGGACAAGGGGAGGCAGGGTCCCAGACCTTTTGCCGGGACTCCCATTCCGAAGGGGCAAGAGTGAAGCCACGTCTCAGACTCATACAAAGGTCTTTATTTCAACTGCAAACTACACAGTTGCACATTTTTTTTTCCAGCCCAACGTGCTATCACTGTTATACAATTAATCCACTTACTCCCTACTTCAAAGGCTCTCAGAAAAGGGAGTCCTGGGGAAGCTACTTCTAAGGTTTGCGCTAATGATATGTGCTATTCATTGAGTATTGACTATGTATGAGACACGGCACTAACTATACTTTTTAATCCAATCTTCGTAACACTTTAAGGTAGTTATTATTAATCCCATTTAACAGACTGGGAAACCGAGGCTTAGAAAAGTCACATTATGTGCCCAGGGTTATATTTCTGGTTAGACTCTTGGGATCTGTCCTTCCAAAGTCCATACCTTTAAGCACCAATCTATGCTTGGAGGGAGGGCAGCACTGGGGGGCAGAAAAGGCACTGGCTTTGCAGTCAGAAGCCCTGCCACTAGTTAGTGTGTGATCCTTGGTTATTTCACTTCTCTCTGCCTCTGTCACTTCACCTGCCATGGGGGAACAGTCATTCCCGCCCTGCCGTTTGCCCAGGGTCAGAGGCAGTATCAACACCTGTTGCTCTGCTCTAATAAGTAAGTCCCTTTCTCTTGCACGAACTTCCTTGTCCTCTGTTCAAGGTTGGGACTGAGAGGAAGGGCAGGTGAAGAGTTGCAGGAAAAGGAGGTCCGAAGCTAAGCCCTGTGACTTCCTTTCAAATGTTGTACTCGCCCATGGGGAAACATGGACTCTAATATTTGAACACGAACTCTACTAATATTAAAATTATCTAGACATGAAATTAATCCAAGTAGGCAAACACATAGTATGTGCTCAATAAATAAGTAAAGAACAGGCAGAAGGAAAGCAGGCAGTGAGCAGACAAAACTGGCACTTTCTCTTGATCTCTTTTAGGCTGTTGGCATTTCATATCCTATGCATGCTTCTAATTGAACTAACTGCTTCTCTGAGTCTATCAGATTAATTTGGCCGAAGTCATTTAATTTCACTTTGTCATTAGCAATGATAAAGAACTTAAAAGCAACACAGTGACAATATTCTTAGCCAAACCATTATATTCTATAGTTTGAACAGCCCTGTGGTTTTTCCCAACTGAGGCATCAGGCCAGGACTGGCCTATTTTCTTGAAATTTCAAATTGCCTAATTGAAGCAACACTCACGGAGACCAAACACACACACACACACACACACACACACACACACACACACACACACAAAGAGCTTATCTAAAACTGAAGCTACCAATGGTAGCTAATAAAATCCCAGCACACGCGTTTATCCCTCCAGCCATTGGTTAGCACAATGCCGATGCAGAGAAGGATCCCTAACAACCCACCAGTGAGGACTTTGGGGAAGTCTTGGAAGAAACATACACAGAGCTTAAGAGGCACAAATGAATTTATGATGGTTTGCACGAAGGAGTATTTGAATAAAGAAAATAGCAGTAAGTACCACTAGAGGGGATCTCCAACCATCCAGTGGGGGTCTGGGTGTACACAAAAAATGAAACATTCATCATCCCGGATGAAACACACCTGTGGCTGAAGCTCACAAAACTAACCCCTTTTCCCCCACTCTTAAAATGGCTAAAAAGAGAGCAAAAATGCCAATACAGATCAGTTCAAAACTTTTTTAACATTAGGAACATAGTGAAGCCTATCTATCTAGAAGGCCACCTGTCATAGAAGCCACCATTAGAAGCATGGCATCTGTGTTCAATCACATGGCATCCTCACCTCGGGGCCTGAACCTATCATGACTCAGACCCTGGTCTGTAAGGACGAGTGGCTGCCTCTGGAAGGGGACAAGGCGAGCAACACAGGAGGGAAAGAACATTTCTCCTGCCATTGCCAAAGCTGTTTCACACCCTCCCTCTCCCATCCCCAAGGCCCCCAACAGGCTCCACCCTAGTTGCAAATGTGCCCCAAAGTTAAATTTCTGGAAGAGACCTGGGAAATGTACCTAGTCAGAAAGGAAGGGGTTGTGTGTGAGGCCTGGGGGCACTGCATGGCTTACCTCTGAGATCTCTCTCCTCACCTGCTCTAACTCAATCCTGTTCATCATAGCACAATGTTCAGACGCAAAATGTTTCCCCTCAGAGTCAGAGGGCTTTACAAGAAAGGTATTACACTGTCAAGAGATCATTCATTTCTGACTGACACAGCATTTGGAATACCAAACCCTGGGCGCAAAATAAGAGCCTATTAAGACTTACCAGAGACAAAAGTAAATAAACACAAAGGTTTAATTAACCCTATGCAACAGAAGATGGAGACTGAATGGGTACCATGCCCCATAATAAGCAGGATATGGAACACGCAAAAAAAAAACCCCAATAAATGTATTCTGGGGGTGGGAGAGTGTAGTGGGGGAGTGGCCACAACTTTGATCAGACATAGGATACCAGCAATTACATAAGAAGCTACATTGCAAATGTTGGACCTAATAAAAGCAATTGAAATTGATTCTGGAATGTGGTTAAAGGACTTTATCTAACCTATTCATAAATAAGAAGATCTTTCATTAGTTGGCAGGAGGACAGTTGCTACTGGCCAACTTGATTTTCCTGAAAACGGCGAAGACTTGCATGTGCTTTTCTTCAAATAAAAGCCCCAAAGTCCCAAAGTACTGGTTCCGGAAACAGAAGTTACCACGCAGTGTCATACTTTTCCTGAACAGACTGAGAAAGTTTCCTCTCACCTGTTCCCCCAACACTGGGGGAGGGGGGAGGGGAAAATGTGTATTTTCAACGTTTTTTATTGAAACTTTTTTTTAAAAGCAAAGAGTTTGGAAAGCTCACGGTAAATTGTTGATCAAGAGTGACCATTTAAGGAGAACAAAAAATGAAAATATCCTTCCAGGCTACATCGGGTGGCCTACACTTGGAACCCTGAAATAACCAAGATTCTTCACTCTGTAGTTAAGGTACCTATAAGACTTAGTAAATGAGATTAACAAAATGCCCTATGCTGGTGAGGAAGGAGTCATTGCATTTACCCCTGACTGCCTGAGCAGTCTGCCTCATCCTCCCTTCGCACACAAGGCTACATCTGGGATGGCTTGCTCGTCTCCAAACTCAGCTGAGACAGCACCAAGAATCAGTCACCTGCGAGGTGCCACCCAACCCCTGGGAGCACCGAGGCCGGCACACCTTCCCGGCGTGCCCTCTCCCCTCTCCCCTCCCAGAGCCCGACCCAGGGCTGCCTGATCTCTGGGGACCAAAGAGCAAACGGACCTCCCGAAGAAAGAGAGGGAGAAGTGGGTTTGCATTATATAACAGTGTACAGCAAATAAGGCTTCTAGAAAACGAAAGTAGCGGAAGGAGGGGCAGGGGTCGGGGGAGGCGAGGGGAGCGGGGCGTCGCGGAGCTTCCGCAGCCACTTACTCGAAGGCGAAGAAGAGTCCGCTAGTGACCAGGATGAGGACGAGCGTCAGGTAGAAGACGCCCGTCTGCCGGGCCATCATGATCCTGCCGTTGCAGAAGAACTTGTTTCTTCCCGGGAAAACCTCCCATTTCCTCCGGGCCGCGATTTTCTTCTTCTTGTGGGGCGACTCCATGGGGGAGGAGCTGTGGGTGCTGATCTGACTGTACTCGCAGTCTTTCATGGGCCCGCCGCCGCCGGGAGGCATCCACGAGGGCAGCCGGCGGGGGGCGCACGCCCCCAGAAGCCCCCCGGCCGCGCGGGCCCCGCCGAGCCACGACCGCCGCCGGCCGCCCGGCCGCCCCCCGAGCCGCGGCGCCGCGACCCCTACGCCGGCTCCCGGCTCGGCGACAACTTTGCCGAGGACACCCAGGTTAACCCTTGCGGGAGCCCAGCTGTCATAGCCGGGTCCCCCTCCGGGAGGGACGGTGCTCGCTTGCAGCCCGCGGCGGCGGTCCTCAGTCGCTTCCAGCCCGCGTACCGGGGCTCCGGGGCCCCGCGGGGCGCGAGGGGCCGCCCGGCCGGTCCCCGGCTCGCCGCGCGCCCGCCCCCTCGCACCGCCGCTCGCTCGGCCCCGCCGCCCCCGGCCCGCCGGCCGCGCCTCGGCTCCGGCCCGTTGACCCCCGAGCGCTGCGCCCCGAGGGGACACGAGGCGGCGGCCCCGGCGCCGGCTTCCTCGGGAGCCACTTCGGCGCCGCGGCCAGGTTTATTCCAATCCTTCCTCCCGGCGGCGGATCCTCCCCAGGAGAGAGCGATGGAAACTGGGAGGCCGCTCGCGGCACCGGCAACCCCTCCCAGGGGTGGGTGGGGAAACCGAGCACGTTCTTCTGTCAGGAGCGGGCTCGGCGACAGCCCGGGCGCTGCTCGCTTGGCGACCCCGCGCCGGCGCGCCTGGCAGCCGAGTCCAGACCGCGGGCCCCGCGCGGGGCTGCCGCGGCCGCCCGGGCAGAGGGTCGCGGCGGCGGCTGGTGGGCTGCACGGCCAGCGGATCCCTGGCTCCCTCCTGCCCCATAGGGGCCGGGCGGGGCGCGAGGAGGACCGCGGGGGCGGGGGCGGGGGCGGGGGCGGGGGGGGGGGGGGGCGGGGGGCGTCTCGCGGCCGCGGGGCGAGCGCCACAGACACTTGTTTGCAAGGCTCAGCTCCGGCGCGCGCGCGGCGCTCGGAGCGGGTCCGCCTCCTCCCAACCGGGTGGGCGGCGGCCCTCGCCGAGCCAGCCCGGCTCCTCCTCCCGCTCCTCCTTTTCGCCCGCGGAGCCCTGCACCGGCCCCGCGGGGTCCCCGCCCCAGGCCCCTCGGGCGGGCCGGGCGCCGTCCCCTCCACTACCCGGGGGAAGGCGCTGGGCTCCCCGCCGGCATCGCTCGCGGACGGCTCGGGTCGGTGCCCGCTGGCCGGGGCGCGCACTCGCCCGCAGACTCGGGCCGCCGCCTCCCGGCTTCTCCGGTTTATTCCCGGCCGCCGCTGCCGCTTCGGCGCGCGCGCACACACACACTCACACACACACTCACACACACACATTCACGCTGCTACACGTAAAGCCCTTCTTGCCGCTCCCGGGGACCTGAGGAACCCGCGCGGAGAGGTGACCCTCCCCGGGCCTGCCCCGGCTCGTCCTCTTCCAACCCCCAGCGGGGCGCGTGGTCGACTTGCGGGGAGCTCTAGGGCTGCCCGGGAGTGGGCAGGGGTGCCCGGCGACGGGATGGGGAGAGGGGGTACGGGGCAGGCCTGAGTCTGGGAGGAGGGCTGCGGGCCGGGGTCTCGGGGCCCGAACGTTTCCCAGGTTTCCCGCGGGGAGAGCGGAGCGGTCTGGGTCCCCTCCGGCCCCGGATCCCTGCCTCCATCCCGGAGGACAAGCCCGTGGCGGCCAGGCTCTGCGGAGGTTGCTGCCTCCCCAGCCCTTTCTCACTTCTCGGACACGGGCGCTCGCGATTTACTCGCTTTATTGCTCCCTTTTCTCCTGCGAGCGCCCAGGGCAGCAGAGGGACCGACCGATCTCCTCTAGAGCCCGCGACTCCCCTGCCCGCCCCGCCCCACCATCCCGGCCGATCCGCCCGTGCGCTCGCGCGCTCGCTGGGTTTGCGGCGGGGCCGGAGCCCTCGCGTGGTGGGAACAACCAGTGGGCAGCGGAAAGCAAAGGCGCCCGGGCGGGGAAGCTCGGTTTTCCGAGCCCCACTTTCCTTTCGCCGCCCACTGGGATGTGTAGTTCTTCCTCTCGCCCACTGGCTCCGAGAGGAAATACGATTTAGGGACCAAAAAAACTACAAATCCCTGCATCCCCCGCGACGAAAGCGGGAGAGGCGCGGTGCGGGGCGTTCTGGTGCTCGGAGACTGGAGATGCGAACTAACAAAGGGAATGGTTGGGGGCGGCTGTGGCTTCCCGGGGCTGGGTACTTTACACGTTACACACATTCTTTATCTGATCTTTGCTGCAACGCTGCGAGGCACTACTGTGTGCAGTTTAGAGAACGCTCTACTTGCCAGAGATCTCAGAGTGCCCCTGTGGTGGAAATGAGATTGAACCCAGAGCCCTGAGAATTTCCTTTTTTAAAAAGCGCTGCCTCGGTAAGCCTTGTCAAAGATAGAAAAGAACTGGGTGGGATCAGTTGGAAAGAACTTCCTGCAGTAAGGGAAAAGTGGTAAGGATGGCAATTATAGTGGGACATGAAGTCATAAGGAGTTATGGAAAAAGTGGAATTCACAAGGGTCCATTCCAGAGCAGGTTAGGGGTATGGGTCCTACGATCAGAATCGGGATTCAGTGATTTTAGGTTTTGTATGATCTATGAGCATATGATAGGAACAATTAAGTACTTTGTGACTGCAGTATTTTAAAATGACAAAGACAACAACTAGCAAAGCTTAGACATTTCAAGTGAAAAGTCTCATATGCTTACCTGTTCTTTAGCTCATGGGATCAAGGGGATGTTATTCTTACTCAATGTATAGAACATACCTTTTCTCCCTGTGTCCAATTAGTATACTAGCTCCAACAACTATCTGGCTTTAAAAAGACTTCTATCTTGGTTCTCAGTGAAGTCTTAGTTTTTCTGGTATCACTGTTGTACTTTTAAAAAGTCCTTCTCTGTTAGAGACACTAAAGTATTTGCAAGTGCTTTAAAATACTCCAGCCCATCCATCTCCAAAACCATGACCATATTGATGAAACAATACTGGCAACCTATGGAAAATTGTTACATTGGGTGGTACATGTGAATTAGTAATGTATTGTTGCAAATTATCACAAATTAAGAAACTCAATAACAGTTTAATATCTCACACTTTTTATGGGTCAGGTGTCCAGGGACGTAGGGTCCTCTGCTTCGGGTCTTAACCTACCATCAAGGTGTTGACAAGGCTGTGTTTTATCTGGGGGCTCAGCTAGGAAAGTGTCAGCTTCCTCACTCAGGGCCTGGCAGATTTCATTTCCTTGCAGCTGTAGGATGGAAGACCCTGGCTTTTTCTGGCTATCCACTGGAGACTGCTGTCAGCTCCTGGAGGGCACCTGGAGTTCATTGTCATGTGCCCTTTCCTAACATGGCCACTGACTTCATCAAGCCAGCATGGAGAGTCCCCAGAGTAAGTTTGTTAGCAAGATGGAATCTTATACAACATAAGTAATCACACAAGGGCGATATCAAATTGACATACTCTGTTGGTTAGAAGCAGGTTTTTTGTTTGAGAAACAAGATGGAGACACGTAGAAAGTCGATAATGAATTTCTTCCTGATGCGATAAAAATAACTATCTTTTCGGAAGTATCTTCTTTATTAGGTAGAATCCTGGTTCTTGAGACATTTAGCTCACTAGATCCAGAGGACAATCCAAGGAGGCAAGGATTCTTATCAGTATTTCACAGGGGCGTAAACAAGCTCAGAGAAGTGGGGTGATGTGCCCAGGGGCTCATAGCTAGTAAGTAACCAAGTCAGGATTCTCCAGCCAGGCACGTGTGTGGGGTTCCAACCCTTTCTACTCCAGCCCACTGCACAATGAAAAGAGTATACTGTGTCTGACTAGCTGCCTGCTGAGTAGACTTTGCTCAAAGTGCGGCTGGGGGCTGTGGCCATTTGGATATGCAGAACCAAGGGGGCAAGGAACTTGAGACAGTGGGAATGGTGGGGGAAACACATGGCGATTCTAGTTGGACTAGAACTGACAAGATTCGAGAGCAAGTAGTTTACTTAGGAAAGGATTCCAGAAAATACCGGTGACAGTGAAGTGAAATAGAGGGGAAGAAGCTTCTAGAGCATGCATTATGAAGCAAGTTACCAGCACAGGGGACTGAGGCTCAGATCCTCCAGGGGGCACTGGGGAGTGGTGCAGAATCCACCTCATAGCTCCCCACTGCAGGGGGTGGGGCACGGGGGGTTTGTGAGGAAGCTGACCTTTGCTCACCAACCTAGCAGCTGCTAGTTGAGAACTGAGAGCCTTACTCTACCTTCTTAACACCTGATCAACCCTTCTGAAGCTGATCTAGTCAGCACTGCCGTGGGCACTCAGAACACCAAGCTGGGCCTCCCTGGATTGTTGGGGATATCGTTGATTCCAGTGGGCCTTTCCCTGTTTCCACCTGACTCAGTGGGCCCACTGACAACAAGGTTCTGTTATTAACAAGATTAGAGCTTTGGTCCTTTCATCCGAGCAGCTCAAAGCATTCCGCAGACCCACCTCGGTCATTCTCAGAATTTACCTCCAGGTAGCGGAAAGGAAGAATGGTCTTAAGTATGGTTTAAGGAAAGAACATTCAGATCCAGGACATTATATATCTTATATACCTTTTGAGGTCAGGATGAAGTGCTTCCAGGGCGGTCCAGGATGAAGTGCTTCCTATGGAGGTCAAAGGGACAAGGTCCTCTAAGGAGAACTTGGAAGTCATCCCGAAAGGGCTTTCTTCCGAGAACTCTAGGATGGCAGGAAGTAACTGCTGAAACTCCTGTATTAAACAGAATTCTCCAGAAAATCAGACACCCTAATCCCTTCCAACCCAGAGGGTTGGCTCGCAATTTTTACATGTGCTCAGCACCTCTGGGAACATCAAGGGTCAAAACACATAAGATGTTTAAAGTAATAAACTTAGGACTATAGGAAAAAAGTGGATGATGCAGAAAAAACATAATCCAAAATTTTCTTATAATAGGCAAAAACAGAGGGAGACAACCATAAAAGAGTCTTCATCTCAGGAAACAAACTGAGGGCTGCTGAAGGGGAGGGAGGTGGCGGGTGATGGACACTGGGGAGGTATGTGCTATGGTGAGAGCTGTGAATTGTGTTAGACTGATGAATCACAGACCTGTACCCCTGAAATGAATAACACATTATATGTTAATAAAAAAATATATTCTTGTAATTGCCTGCAAGTGAGCCTTTCTTGCCTTTTAACACTAAAATATATATTTTTTTTCCGGTATTTTCATAAAAATAATGCATGTGCATTGAAAAATTTTTATTTTATTTTATTACAAAATTTTATTACAAAAAAGAAAAAAAATTATTTTTATTTTATTACAAAAAAGAAAAAATATATTGGACACAAATACACAAAATGTAAAAGTTGTTCAAATTCCCATCACCTTAAGATAGTCTTTTAACATTTTGTTAGCCATCCTTATAGAAGTCATTTTACACACGTACATCCGTATCATTTAACAAAAATGGAATCATATCCTGCATGCTATTTGCATCCTGTATGCTTTTTTTTTCAAATTGTGGTGTTTTTTTTTTCTTTCATTGCCAACCCCCACTCTTCCTCAAGTAACCACTGTTTACAATATCTATCCTTCTCCAGACTCATATCGCTATGGGCAAAGACACAGATACAGTCCGCATTCCACTTTCATCTGTTGTCCTCATAATGTTCTTTACAGTTAATTTGTCCCCGCCCAGGCTCATACATGGCGCTTTGCATGAGCTCTCTAAGAGTCTTCTTCTGGGTGGGATAGCCACATTACTTTCTGCCTTTTGTTTATTGATATTGACATTTCAGAAGAGTATAGGCCATTTATTTTTGTACAGTGTCATTCAGTTTGGGTTTGTCTGGTGTTTCTTCACGATAAAATCCAGCTGAGGACCCTCACCAGCACTCGGCTTGTGCACACAGGCAACATAGCTGAACCTGCCTCCTTCAGGCCCGGATTTGTTTGTTTGTTTGTTTGTTTGTTTTTATTTTAATAAATGTCTATTTTAATGTTTTTCACAATAGAATAAATGCTTCTTTTGATGACTTCAGATACATAAGGCTGTTTGGTAGTATCCAGAACCACCACAGGAACAGTTGTTTTCCTGATTGGTGTGTAGTCTTCAGTAATTATAAGGAATTACTTGTCTCGAACTGCTGTCAAACCAGCAGGACTGCATTTATGCATCCATCATTTTCAGGATTGTTGGTAACCTGGGCATATTTTCCCCAAATAACTTTGCCTCCTTGTGTCACAAGGCCCAACTCGCTCACGTTCACCTCAATTACAGTACCTTTGGTAATAACACCCAAAGTTGTATATAGTGGGGATGAAGGATTTTTTTTTTACACCAAGTATTGGCAGGCAAAAGGTGGCTTTCAATTCAGGATGTGTTACATGGGCCTAATGAATATTTCATATTTAGGTGGTTTTCGAGTAAAGCCATCTCCAACAAAGCAGACTTTAGTAACTATTCCTTTCCATGCTTTCTTCTTTCTCTTTCCTGTTCGAATAACTTTTAATACTTCTGTTTCTCCCTGGGCTCGAACTTTGGGTAAAGGAACTTCCCATTTTCCCACTTTCTCTTTTCGTTTTTGTTTAATCATATTAGAAAGTACTTTAGCTTGAGACTGTCCCTCCCTGTCCAGTAGATATGCAGGTACTGCTCCTTGTGGAGTCTTTTCATCATTCTTTTGTTTGGTGTTTCTCTTTTCATGCATCTTGATAGTCTTTTTCATCTGTATTTTCTCAGCATGGCGCTGTTTATGGTAGAGCTTAGCTTTCAGACCAATCATCTTTTTTGCCTTCTTTGAACGTTCATGAGCCTCTCCACCTTCTTTCTTTCTCTTTTTCTCATGGTAATCCAAACGATAGCCATAGCGCTTCCGGTGTAACTCAATATATTCATTTTGTGGCATGGTGACGGCTGCAGAGCTGTGGGGTGCAGCTGTCGGGGCGCAAACAAGATCTCAGTTTTCGGATCTCCCACACCCACGAGCTAACTCCATGCAAGCCGCGACGGGAAAGAGCTGTTTGTTTGTTTTAAAGTAGGATCCATGCCCAAGGTGGGGCTTGAACTCACCACCCTGAGATCAAGAGTCCTATGCTCTACCAGCTGAGCAGCCAGGCCCCGCTCCTCGCACCCTTTTAAGAAGCACGTGGTGCTTTTAAGCACCCTTTTAAGAAGCACAGGTACTGGATAGAGCCGAAATGTGCCGCAAGCCCAGGCCAAAACTGACCCCCAAAATATAGACACTTGTTAGCCGAGAAGCCGAAGCATATGCAGGCAGTTTTAAAGCAGCAAGAGTTATGAAGAGGGACAAAGTCTCCCAAACTCCTTTGCTAATTACTCTTAAAACATGCAATAGAATAGGGGCGCCTGGGTAGCTCAGTTGGCTAAGCATCTGCTTCGGCTGGGGTCATGATCCCGGAGTCCTGGGATTGAGCCCCACCGTTGGGCTCCCCGCTCAGCGGGAAGCCTACTTCTCCCTCTCCTCGGCCGCTCCCCCTGCTTATGCGCTCTCTCTCTCTCTCTCTCTCTCTCTCCTCTCCCTCTCTCTGTGTCAAATAAATACAAACTTAAAAAAAAAAAAAAAAAAAAACCACCATGCAACAGAGCAGTGAGCATGATGGCGAAAGGAGAAGTTTCCTACTGGCCATGAGAAACAGGAGTTCTCAGTTCTCTGGCTCGCACGGCGACCACCACCTGCCAGAGCACAGGGGAGAGAGAAGCTCCGAGCTCTGCAAGCGGTTCCAGCGCGAGGCCAGCCCGGGTGTGCAGAGCACCTGCACCTGCCGCCGCAGCCCGTCTGCCGCTCGGGGGAGGACGAGAGTGTGACAGACACTTCTCTCAACAGAACGTGCTGCTTAGTCAGTAAGAGTTCCAGAAGAATCCAAAGCGGATTTCAGAAATTTTTTTGTCTCCTCTGTAAGGAAGGGGTTTTGAGGAATGTCTAAGGCTATTTCTGAATGAAAGCTAGCCAGTGCAACAGCTTGCGGGCCGTGTATTTATTCTCTGAATACATGGAAACCGAGTTGGGAACAAACTTTTCTTGGCATCCTCTGCATTTCTGGGAAATAAAAATCTCATTGGAATGAAAAACTGAAACCTACCTACCTCGAAGGTTGGTTGCGAGGTCAAAAAATACATACAAAAGTGCCTTGTAAGTAGTAAATGCATGTGCAAGTATTAACTGTATTTTTATTATTTTCCCCTTTTCTCCGATTTTTGCTGTTTATATTGTTTTCTTGCTTTCTTTCCTTTTTTTTTTTTTTTTTGTATTGTTTTCTTTCAAAAGGCAATTGAGACCTGTATAAAGCATCTACTTCTACTCATTTGGTTTTCTTTGGTCAGTAGCTTAACTCCTAATTGAAAAGGGGAAAAAAAATATGTCTTTGTCCTCCCCAAAACACCTGCATAACAATACATTTGTAAATTCTGAAACTTATTCCTGTTTGGGCTGTAAAAATATCAGGGATATTCTTAGATATAGGTAATTCAATGAGATAAAGAGTGCAAATCTATTTCCAGAAATTTTCATTTTTGTAACTTTCTATGTTCCTGTAATAATATTTCACCTTAAGAGGCATTTTAATTTGTTCTAGTACAGACTTATTTTAGGTTTAAAATCATTTCACAATATAACATAGTAAGTTATGCTTTACCCCTCTTACATCTTTTCTGGAATGACATAGATATAAGTTATTGGTTTTTTGTTTTTGTTTTTTTAATCTACTTGAGAGAGAGAGTGAGCAAGAGGGTGAGAGCAGGAGCAGGGGGAGAGGCAGAGGGGGAAGCAGGCTCCCTGCTAAGCAGGTCTCCATCATAGGACTCCATCATAGGACCCTGGGCAAGTCTCCATCACATGCAGGTCTCTATCATAGGACCCTGGGATCATGACCTGAGCTGAAGGCAGACACTTAACCTACTGAGCCACCCAGGCACCCCTAAATTATTGTCGTTGTTTTTTTAAATAGGCAGTATTATTTCAGCTTTCTATTAGCCTATTTAGATATGTTTAAAAAATCAGATTACACATTTCAGTAGAAGTATCAGTGAAATTACCTTGTGCCCTTCTCAAATCAGGTCAAATGATGTTGGTTTATCCAATACTGGTGATGTTCATTTTGATCATTAGGATAAGATAGTTCCACCAGATTTTTCCCATTTAAAGTTATTATTTTGGGGATATGTGGGTGGCCCAGCTGGTTCTGCCTTCCGCTCAGGTCATGATCCCTCCGTCCTGAGATCGAGTCCTACATCAGGCTCCTTGTTCAGCTGGGAGCCTACTTCTCTCCCTGCCTGCTGCTCCCCCTACTTGTGCTCTATCTCTCTAGCAAATAAATAAATAAAATCTTTTTTAAAAAATAAAGTTATTTTTCCTTCCTAATTAATAATTATAAAGCATGTAAATATCTTATTCTTCACCAAACTCTCACACTAATTAAAATTAGTAAACCACTTGATGATTTCCTAATTTTATTCTTCTTCCTACCTTCCTTCTTTCCCTCTCTCTCTTCCTCTCCTTCTCCCTCCCCAACTCTCTCCCTCTCTCCCTATTTCTCCCTCTCCCCACCTCTCCCCCCCTTTCTTGGATTTTCGCAGTAAGGAAGAATTTCCCCTTCCTCCCCACTTCTGTATCTGTTCACTCATCTATTTCTATCAGAATGGCCTCATAGATATTTATATTGTTCAATAGGTTATTATCAATAGTTATTTTAATATTCGGATTGTTCCAGATTTGGCTGCTTCAGGCTAAGTCCTGAATAATGTGATGTGAACTGATCATTCCTGGCTCCCCCACTAACTGACTCCATCACCTATGAGAGCTCATCTTGTCCTTCCCCTGTCTTGGTCCTGCCAGTCACTTCTCCAAGGGGTCCTCGTTCGTTTTAGCGGAAGATATATATGTGCTTGTATACCTCTATCTCTTGCCATCTCCATAAAAACATAGGCAGGTATAGACATGTACATTTATTTTTCTCAATGTTAAAATCCATGTTTTTAAACTGATACATGCAATTCTATTTAAGAACTATAGGCTATATTGCATGTTCTTCTACTTTCCATACTTGAAGACCAGCACCATTATCCTCAACATATTTGTTCCTTTCCTCAAGCCTAGAATCCAAAAAAGATTTCAGAACTGCTAGCCCACACCACCAAGAAAAGCAAACCAACAATCTAGATTGAGTAAGTATTTACAGCTCTTTCTTTTTTATTTTAGATAAAATAAATAAGTAAACAAATAAATAAAGATGGGCCATCTTTGCATTGTTTTTAACCTTAGGAGAAAGCATCAAATATTTCATTGAGAGGTTTCCTTCTATTTCTGGTTTGATGAGTTTATACATACAGAGACGTTGAATTTTGTAAGATGTTCTTTCTATACCTATTGAGATAGTTTTCTCCTTGATTCTGTTAATATGATGATAATCCCATCGACTGATAACTGCTTAAAATATATATATATATACATTTCTGAGACAATCCTCACTTGTTTAAAATGTATTATCCTTTTCCTATATTGCTAGATTTGAATTAACAATATTTTGTGGAAAATAAATTGCATCTAGGTTATGAGGGTTAATTGTTTAGTGATTTTCATTTGTTTATTCTGGTATGTCTTTGTCATGTTTTGTTTCAGGATTCTTCTCCTGGCCTCATCAAAAAAGACGCAATTATTCACTCATCTATATTTTTTTTCCAAAAGGGTTTTATAAGGCTGCTATTATTTCTCTGTTCAATGTTTGATAGTGGGGCACCTGGGTGACTCGGGCAGTTAAGCATCTGACTCTTGATTTCAGCTCAGGTCATGATCCCAGCGTCCTGGGATCAAGTCCCACATCCGGCTCCTTGCTCAGCAGGGAGTCTGCTTCTCCCTCGGCCTCTGCCTGCCATTCTGTTTGCCTGTGTTCACGCTCTCGCTCTCTCTCTCTCTGACAAAAAACAAACAAACAAACAAACAAAAAACACAAAAATAAATGTTTGACAGAACTCATCAGCCAATTTTTTTGGTCCTGGAATTCTATTTGAGGGAAAGGTTATGACAGCAAATTCAACGTCTTCAAAAGATATAAAATGACTCTAGTTTCTATTTTATCTTGTTTCCATTTGGACAAATTATGCTTTTCAAGGAATTTTTCTCTTTCATTTAAGTTATTGGATATCATGGCATAGGATTGTTCATGACATTCTCCTGTTATCCATTTAATGTCTGTAAGATCATTTATTGTAAATATTGGCAATTTTCTCAATCAGCTTTGCTAAGTGTTTACCAGTTTATTAATTTTTTTCAGAAAAATGAATTTTTGCCTTGTTAATTTAAGCTAGTGTTATTTTCCTATTTCATTTGTATCTGCTCTTATTTTATAATTATCTTCCATTTGTTTACTTTAGGTTTCTAGATTTGTTTCTAGATTCTTTTTTTTTTAAGATTTTATGTATTTATTTGAAACAGAGAGAGATCACAAGTAGGAAGAGAGGCAGGCAGAAAGAGGGGGAAATGGGCTCCCCGCTGAGCAGAGAGCCTGATGCGGGGCTCTATCCCAGACCCTGAGATCATGACCTGAGCTGAAGGCAGAGGCTTTAACCCACTGAGCCACACAGGCACCCCTGTTTCTAGATTCTTAAGTCAGAATCTTAATTTTACATCTTTTTTCTTTCCTAATATAAATATTTAAAACTCTGGGATCCCCCCTAAAAACCACCTTAATTTTAATCTGTTATATTTTAATCTGTTATATTTTAATATAAAATATAAAACAAATTTTAATCTGTTATATTTTCATTATCAGAGCTCTAAGTGTTTTCTAATTTTCCTGGTGATTTTTTTTTTTTTTTTTTTGTCTATCCATGTTTTATTAAGAAGTGAGTTGTTCAATTTCTACATATCTTATTGTTATTGATTCCTAATATTTTTGAAAATATTTTCTTATTTATTTATTTGAGAGAGAGAGAGAGAGAGTGTCAGAGTGGAGAGGTTAGAGGGAGAAGCAGACTCCCCACTGAGCAGGGAGCCTGATGCTGGACTCAATCCTAGGACTCCAGGATCATGACCCGCTTAACCAACTGAGCCACCCAGGCACCTGATTCCTGATATTTTTTTGTGGTCAGAGAACATACTCTGTAAGATTTGAGCTTTTTAAAATTTATTACAACTGGTTTTATTTTCCAGCATATGGTCAGTATGTCATGATCCCAGGTACACTGAGAAAGAATGTGTTTCTGCAGTTCTTGGGTACAGTGTCCTTGAAGTGTCAATTATGTTAAGGTAGTTGATAATTTTGTCAGGTCTTTTACATCCTTAGGAATTTTTACTCTAGTTGTTCTCTCATTTATTGAGGGAGAGGTGTTAAAATCTCCAACTATGATTGTGGATTTGTGGATTTTCCCTTTATTTCTTGGTTTTTGCTTCATGTTATTGGAAGCCTTGTTATTAGAAGCATAAATATGTATGATTATTTAATTGTTTTGTATTCTCAATGAATTCACCACTTTATTGTCACAAATATAACTCTTTTCTCTAGTTATATTCCTGTTGAAGTCAATATTGTCTAGTGTTAATTTATCTGGCACACCTTTCTGATGTGTACTGTTTTTATGGTAAATCTTTTTCCCATTACTTAGCTTTCAACCCCTTGGATACTTTATGAAAGCCTAATTTTTTAAAATAGCATGTGGTTAGGTTTTGCTTTGTTATCTAGCCTGGCAATTCCTGTTTTTAGTGGGAGTGTTTAGTACATTTACATTTAATATAATTATTGATATGATTGGGTTTGGGTCTACCATTTTATTTGTTTTATATTTGTCTGAGCTGATCTTTTGCTTCTTTGCTACTCTCTTCCTGCCTCTTTTTGGTTTTGTCAAAAAAGAACCTTTATAACATTCCATTTTAGTTCCTCTATAGGCTTTTCAGATATACCTCTTTGTCTTATTTATTAGTGCTTTCTCTGGGGATTAAAATACATATACTCATCACAGTCTTTAGAGTTAGTATAATGTACATTTTAAAATCTTGAAGTAGTATAATGCTCTTAACCTCTGTTTCGTACATTTGATGAGATTTATTATAACTGTATGCTTTACAAGCCACAAAATATATGATGACCTAATTTTTGCTTTAAATAACCATATGGTGCTTAAAGACATCAAGAGAAGAAAAAAGCAGACTTTTATATTTAGCTACATACTTAACATTTCTGATTCTCTTTATTCCTCTCTGTAGAAACAAACTTCCACATGATGTCAATTTATTTCAGCCTAAAGAAATGTGAAAGAAAACTTTTCTTTATCTGGTATTATTTTAGTTTACTTTCACTTTTTAAGGCTATTTTGATTGCATTTAGAATTCTGGGTTGATGGGTGTTTTATCCTCAGACCTTTAAAGAAAGAGAGACTCTCTCTCTCCCTCTCCCTCTGCCTCTCCTTCCCCCTTCCCCCAGCTTGCTCGCGCGCACACACACACTCTCTCTCTCTCTCTCTCTCTAAAAAAAACCAAAAAACAAAAAACAGTGAACTATTTGTACAATAGCATATTATACAGAGTGAGATGGAATAATTAGAAGTATAAGGATAAACATAAGTTTTTAAAATGATATTAAATGAAAAAGAAAGTTGCTGGAGTTTACATATATATGGTGGCTTTTATATTAATTATAACAAGATATTTTGTTTATGGTTATATACATGGATACTAAAATTCCAAAGAAACCCAAAGGGACAGTAAACACAAAATTCAGTGTATTTTTTTAAGCAAGGGAAGGAGTGAAGAAAAAAGAAAATGAGGATCAATAGTTTAAGCTGTGTAGTTGATACAGGGGAGATTATTATATTTTTGTTACGTTACTATCTAAGCTTTTTTGTACCCATTATTTCTTGATTATTTTTTGGAATAACAGGATTGCCTTTTTACCTCATACCCCAACTTATTTAGAAATACATAGAAGAATTTCCAAATAATATATTTTCTCAGGTAAAAATCTATCTTCCAGAAACCACCAAATATTTAGTCTCTTTCTGACCTTGTCCTCTTTGATAAGGGAAGTCAGCATCCACAGTATTGAGATAGAAAACAGCATTTTATTCACAGGATTAATAATTGAGGTCTCGGCAAAAGACAGGAGCTGCCAAATACAGGTTAAAAGAAATACTTGAAAAAGAAGAAAGGCATATTTAGTTTACTAGAACAATGTAAATAAGGTCTACTGTTAAGTTACACATTAATGTTGACAGGCCCCGTGAACGACTCTGTCCACACAAAAAATCATTACTGCAAGAAAATCTTAACATTATACTCAATCTCAACAGCTCTTATCTGATAAATATTTACTATCCCCTTAGGAAAAGGGAAAGTGGATAAAAAGAAAAAAGTCCATTTTCTTAGCTTGGGTATCTTAACAGTGAAACCAATCTATTTAGATCAACACAGATGTTCAGTGAGCTCAAGGCAGAGTTAAAAAATTTCTTGTTGGCTGGGAAAACAAAACAAAGGGAGAACTGAGAAGAAAAAAGGAGACAAAAGAGTCTGAATGATATGAAAATTGTAAGGTCTGATCCTTAAAAACATTGGGTAGCCAAGAATTCCAGGATTGTTGGTGAACTATATCTCATCCATCATTCCCAGAGTCCCAGGCATGTGCCATAGGTGATGGGGAAGCAGAAATGCACAAGCTCTAGTCCTGGATGTTAGGTATAGTAACCAAAAGATAAGTGGACACCCCCACAGGGCAGACATGCGCCACAATGATGGTGCCCTCAGCAGAGCATCCGCAACAAATAAAGGAATAACTTACTTGTGGACAGTTTCATGGGCAAGCTGACATTTGATCTGGACCTTTATGGGAACTTTACTCCTCAACCAACGGAATAAAAAGAAAGTTCCAAAACCAAGATGAAAGACAACAATCATGGCATTTTTTAAAAAAATGTCACGAATGAAGGATTATTTTTTAAAATACATGTGTTATGGGCTGAAGTATGTCCCTACCCCAAAAATTCATTCGTTGAAGTCCTAAATTCCCAGTACCTCAGAATGTGACTGTATTTGGAGGGAACGCTTTCAAAGACAGTGGGCTATAATCCACTTTCAATGACATACAAAGATGAAGGTCATCAACACAGAGAAGACAGCCATCTACAAGGCAAGGAGAAAGACCTCAAAAGAAACCAACCTTGCTGACACTTTGACCTCGAACTTCTTGCCTCCAGACTTGGGAGAAAATAAATTTTTATTGTTTAGACCACCCAGTCTATAGTACTTTGTTATGGCAGAACTAGCAAACTGATATAACATAGTATACCTAAAATGATGGTAAAAATCCTGTGGTGACCTGTGATATTCAAATCATAATATCTAGTTAAAAAATGCAGACAGGTGTATAGAATGATCCAATTTTTATAAAACTGTGCAACTAAATGCATAAATATAGCTAGAAAGATGACAAATGTTCTCTCTGATGTTGTGTGTTATTTTTTAAAAAACTTTCTCCGTTAGGCTTTTCTGCATTGGTCCATTATTTTAATAAGTACGTGAGTGGATGAATTCGAGTGGGAATAAATATATAGAGCAAGAAAAAGAAATGTAGCTCAGGGCAGAACCTTGGGGAATGCTGTTATTTAAGGGACAGAAGGTAGAAGCAAGCCAAAGCACAAAGAAAAATTGGTCAGAGAGGAGAAAAACCCAGAGTATATTCCAAAGAAACCAATGGAGGGCAAGGTTTTAGAAGGAACAACCTTCTAACCAGGGTTCAAGGGTGCAACGAGCCTCGTGGACCCTGGCAGGACAACACTGCATCTGGAAACCAGAAAGTCATGCTGTCCTCGGAGACCTGTGGTGAGGCCAGTTTGTAAGGGTTTGCGGAGAAAATTGGCAGTGAGGAGGAAGGTGGCAAAGCCATGAATAGTGAGAAGAATTACAGACCTTCAGGTATAGAAGCAGACTGTCATTATCATGCCAGGAATAGTCTGAATTCAAACCCGGAGATGCTGAAATGCCAGTTACCCTAGAAACCCAGAGAAGAATACCTTAGCAACTGTACCAAGCTGCTGTATTCGGCAGGGTACCTGAAGATGTTCCTGGCCCCACTCTGGTGTGATCTGTCAATTAGCCCGGAGTCTTTGCTTAATGGCAAAGATACTTCTATAGACTAAAGGCCTTGACAATGAGATCGCTTAGTAGCCTCTCTAAAATAATAAGCACTTGGTAATTAGAAAGGTCCCATAATGTGACAAGAAAGCGTTTCTAAACTGTTATGACTTTGAGGAACATGCTTTCTTGTCTAGTTTCTGTACCTCTTAGCCAGGTTCCCTTGGGATGAGAGCACAATAAAGCGAAGTAAAGATAGAAGGAGAGAGGGAGTGCGAGGGTCTGTGCTTAGAAAGTGTGCGAGGCACTGAGGTTTCTCCCTTCATTTTAGCCAGGTAGCTCGGGCGTGACATTTCGTCAGTGCTATGACAAAGATATCATATATATCGTATTTACATCATATTATGTAACATTTAGTTAACTAATACACGTAGTTAACTGTTGTGGGCCAAGCAGCATACCACATACTTTACTGGAAATGGTTAATTTCATTTTTACACAATTCCACTTAGGTGGCTGTTATTGTTATCTCCTGTCTATGGAGGAGGGGCCTGAGGCTAAGAAAAGTTGTGTTATGTACTTGAGATGACACAGACTCCTTGATTTAACATCACTTCTTGGCTACTACTCAGGGCACAAAGTGACCTTTGACATTAGGTCTCTCACTGAGGACCCCGCACCCGGGTCCCACCATCAGACACAAGACTGAACAGACTGAACAACACTTAAAAGGAGAATCTAGATGCTGTAGGAGAGGGGTGTCCGCTGGCGGCTGGGTGTCCGCTGGCGGCTGGGTGTCCCCTCACGGCTGGGCGATCAGAAGGTTTCTGAGAAGAGTTCACAAGCGGAGCTTCCTTTTACCATAAAATCAAAACATCATCTGCCTTCTCTACCTTTCTTCCTTTGTCTTCTTCCTTCCCAGCTCTTTCCAGGCTGGCTCTAACCGGCCAGGCTGCGCTGGTACCACCATCTGTTGATAGCCGTGGTCCTCCCTCCCTTCCAAACACTAAACTTCCTAGCCGCCGCCCGCCGAGCTGCGCATGCTCCCATGCTCAGAGGCCGGAGCTGTCGTCATGGCCAGCCGGCCGCGGCAAGGATAACCTGCCGAGGGGGACTCTAGTAAAGGACCCTAGCTAGCCTCTGGCCTTTGGATCGGTATCTCTGAGCGCTGTGTGGACTGGCTGCTAGGGCAGGTATCATTAAAATAGTCTCTGCATCCAGTGTGGGGCTCGAACTCATGACCCCGAGGTCAAGAGTTGGATGCTCTTCTGACCCAGCCAGCCAGCATTCCCTGGAGGCCCTTCTGAGTACAGCTCCGTCCTATGTTAGCAAATTCACCTTTAATTGTCATCTGGAAAACAAAACCCTAAAATTCTTTGTGTCCCAAAAGTTGGAGGATAAAGGAATGGAGTAGTCAGGTTCACATCGTGAGCCAGGGCATTGTTGGGAAAGTCCCAGAACTCTCTAACACCCACATCTAACCTTAGAATCTGTTTCTAACAGGCTGAGCTGCTCCACCAGAAAGCAGAAAGTGATAGTTAAAATGAATTAGTTTTTAAAATATTAATAGCACTTTTCACATTATTCACAATCAGATGTCTCCCTTTTCATAATCAGAAGAGAGAGGACCTGCTTTTAAGGAAGTGTTTCTTTTCTTTCTTTCATTCTTTTCTTTCCTATTTTTAGATTTTATTTATTTATTTGACAGAGAGAGGAGATACAGCCAGAGAGGGAACACAAGCAGGGGCAGTAGGAGAGGTAGAAGCAGGAAGCCTGATGTGGAACCCGATCCCAGGACTCTGGGATCATGAGCTTAACCAAAGGCAGATGCTTAACAACTGAGCCACACAGGCATCCCTAGTAAGGGTTTCTTAAGCCCAGAATAATTTCTGGATACCTACAGAAAATAAGCCAAAGATATTGAAGAAGAATGGGAAAGAGTTATTTGCTCTTATCAAAAGCAAATTATCTCTTATGAGAAGAAAAGTCTTTGACCATTGGTAATTCATTCTGTTGAAAGATACCTCAACAACTGAAGAAAAAAAAGCTCTCATTAGACCTGGAAAAAAAAAAAAAAAAGGATGAAATAAAGAAAGAAACATAGATTTGATCACAGTGCCAGAGTCTCAGATTTTTGACCCAAAGGAAAGGCTGAAGATGCTTGAATAACTCTTTCAGGCATATGCACAGTATGAAGAACTAGATCTTCTCCATCTCTTCCTCAAGATTTATTTCTTTATTTGGGAAAGAGAGCACACAAGCAGGAGGGAGGAGGGAGAGGGAGAGAGACAGAATCTCAAACAGACTCCACGCTGAGCACAGAGCCCAACGCAGGGCTCGAACTCACGACCCTGCAATCAGGACCTGATTCAAAACCAAGAGTCACACATTCAACTGCCTGCACCACTCAGGGGTCCCCCTTCCCCATCTCTTGAGGAGTTTAGTTTTAAGAACAGTTTAGATGATATAATTGGGGCAACTTCTATGTAGAATGACGACAAAATAAGATACTAAAATGATTGTGGCTTTAATTGTTCCTAAGAGTAGGCTAGGTCACCGCCCACTGACAGTTCTTACTCTCAACCCTCCCAGAATGCATCCAGTGGCCACCGGAGGTATGATCCACTTTGTAGTTCCAGGTAATATAATCTAAAGAATGTAGCAAGAAGTCTGTAAAACCAAAATAGCTGAATCTTCAAACATATCCTCTGTTATATTATTTTAAAATCTGGATACCTAAAGTGTCATTTTCCCCCTAGTTTAAAAATAATGCTATTTTTATTATTGTTCCCTATGGAAACCGTTTCCCTAGGCATGGCAACAGCCATGTCGTAACAGAGGATTATTTACTTAAGCTGGTTTTTCTTGTTGCACTTTGGATGACAGAAACCCATATTTTATCCCAGCGGATCCTTCAAGATTAATCTCTGCATACTCTTGGAATCATCTAATGCTGCCACAGCCACACTCCCAGCTGCTAAGCAGCCAAGGAGAACCATTCTGTTCCCCAGAGATCAGTTTGAGGAACTTCAGGTCCTCGGGGACTAATGGAAAGTTACAGCAGCTGTGACGAGAACTCTCCAAATCTATCTGAGGTCAAATGTCAAATACAGCAGTGGTGCTCAGAAAGTACATAAGAATCCCAAGAAGATCTCCATGCTTGCACAGGAGAGAAAGAACATTCCCTTTGCCTAAAACGTATTTCTGACAACGTATTATTCTTCGCTAAACATTAAAGAACGGGAAATTCTATTTGCACCTATGAATGAGTAGCTTGTATCAGACTAACTCTCCCAGAAAAACAGCCATAAAAACACTGCCTCTCACTTAAACAGCTATTAAAACAATGGAGAGTAACCAAAACAGCTGGGACTTAAGCGGTCACGATGCTATAGAGAAATGAAATATGCAAAAGTGAGCCAGATTGTTACCACTGCTGTTCTCCAGGGAATTTGCTGAAGTGTCGAGGCCAGAAAGACACACACACACACACACACACACACACACGCATATGTGTGTACGTGCATAAGTGATCAAGTGTTGTAGGCGTCTCACTGGGCTAGGGAGATGAAAAGCAGAATCCAGGGCTATGAAACTCAAAGGATGTGGGGATCCAGCATCCTAGAGAAGTGAATCCCACATTCCTTCTGCAATTTCCCCTCAAGGTATCAATTTCTCCCTAAGCTAATTAGACATGGCCCCAGAGGAAGAAACCAAGCAACCACGCAACAGACAACTTCTTAGACTGGAAGGTCCTCAGGGACTTTGGTGGTCTGTGGAGTTCAGGAGTCCTGGCACACGTTCCAAACTTTCAGCTAAGACTGCTGAAGGACCGTACCCTAGGAAAAGGTGCAATAATTCAGGGATAGAAGAGTCCTTGTGAATACTGAAACTCATCTCCACTCAGCTCAATTCCTGATTGTGTCATGGGGATCTGTTTATTAAAATCAAATTAAATCATCTCTGTAGGAAGGTGGTCATCATCTAGAGTCTCTATGATTTGTTATATAAAATTCCCATCATTCAATACAAATTACCAGGCATACCAGAAAATATGACCAATGACAAAGATTTAAGGGGGGAAAAAAGCCAAGACAACAGAAAGAGAAATACATGTGATCTAGATATTAAGATTCTCAAACCCTGACTTTAAAATAACTGAGATTGAAATGGTTATGGAAATAGATAAACATATAGAGGGTTTCACCAAGAACAGCAATCTATTTTTTAAAAGCATTAAATGGCAATTCTAGAGCTGAAAAATGCAGTGACTGAATTGAGAACTCTAGAACTGGATTTAATGATGGACTATAAGCAGAAGCGAGAGTTAGCAAACTGAAAGATAGATCCATTCGAAAACAAACAAACAAACAAACAAAACAAACAAAAACTCAGATTGAAGCACAAAGAAGCAAAGCCTGGGAAGAATGAAACAGATATACAGTAAGTAGATAGTGGAAAACCTGAATACATGTGTAATTAAAGCCTCCGGAGACAAGAAAGAACAGGGCAGAAACTATTTCCCAAAACTGACAGAAGACATGAAGCTGCAGATTCAATAAGTTTTATGACCTCGAAGCAGGATAAATACAGAAGGAAACCACACCAAGACATGTCATAGTAAGACTGCAGAAAACAAGAGCTCAAGGGGAAAAAATCATATAATAAATAGAGAAAAAAGACATATTACCCTCAAAAGGGCAACAATAGGGGCACCTGGGTAGCTCAGTCAATTAAGTGTCTGTCTTCATCTCATATCATGATCTGAGATGATCCAGATTTCCAGGATGGAGCCCTGAATCAGGCTCCCTGCTCCCTGGGGTCTGCATCTCCCTCTCTCCCTTCCTCTTCCCCTGCTCATGTTCTCTGTCTCTCTCTCTCTCTCTCTTTCTCTCTCAAATAAATAAATAAAATCTAAAAAAAATTCAAAAGGACAACAATAAGACATCTTGGAGGCAAACGCTGTATTTCTGTGCATTGGCAAAAAAAAAAAAAAAAGAAAGAAAAGAAATTTAAAACACAACATCACTTACAATAACAGCAAAACTTGTCAAATAGCTAGGAATAAATCCAACAGAAGATGTGTGAACTCCCTTTTCTGGAAACTATAAATCATTCCTGAGAGAATTTTAAATAGACCTTAATAAATGAAAGAATATACCAAGTTCATGGATTAGAAGACCTGATATTTTAAGGGTTAATTCTACTCAAACTAATGAATAGACTCAATGCTCAAAGCAATCTCCATTTTAAAAAATGCTTGAAGGTGGCTAACAAATTAGAAATTGACAAATTGGTTTTAAAATTTATACAGAAATGCAAGAGCCCCCCCCCCCCCCCCAAAAAAAAAAAAAAAAAAAAAAGAAAAGGAAAGGAAAAAAAAAACTTGGTGAAGAAAAAAAGTTGGAAGACTTACACTACCAGATCTCAAGATTGATTGGAAAGGTAAATTAAATAAGGGAGTAAAATTGGTCACTGCAATATAACAGAGTTAAGTGAATCAGGTGGCCTTTTCAATAAATGGTAGTATATCAACATAGGACAAATTTAACCTTAATCCCCTATCTACAACCCAAAATCAATACCAGGTGGATCATTAGACCTAAATGGGAAAGGTAAAATGATACAGCTACTCTAAGATAACCTAGGGCAATATCTTCACCACCTGAGGTAGGCAAAGATTTCTCAAACAGGACATAAAAGGCACCTAAAGTAAAAATAAAAGGTGAAAATTGAACTTTATTAAAATTAATAATGTCTTTTATTAAAATTAATAGTCTTATCAAAAGACACTATTAAATAATGAAAAGGCAAGTGATAAGATGTGAGCATATATAAGTAATGAATCTGTATGTATATGCGTGTGTGTGGTTCCTGTAAAGAAATGAGAAGGCAAATTTAATGTCTAATTTAAAATGGACAAAAGTCTTGAATAGGCTTTTCCCAAAAAAAGTACAACCAAATGGACAATCAGTATGAGAAAGATATTTGGTATCAGTAGTTATCAGGAAAATAAAAATTTTAACACACTAAAATGGCACCACTCACCCAGCAGAGTGGTTAAAACAAAAAGGACCAACAATCCCAAGTATTGGTGAGGACACGAACACCTGATCTCTCATCCTTGCTGGTGGGGACATAAGTCAGGGCAATGCTGTGGCTTATTTAAAAATGGCCACACGCTATATCCTTCTGTGTATGCATTTGCAATTGACACATACAATTTGCATCTGACTTTGCAATTCCTCCCTCCAAAAGGTCTCTTTCTCCATTCATTCCTTGAATCTTGGTTTGGCCATGTGACATGCCTTGGCCAATGGAACATTAGCAAATGTGACACCAGGAAAGACTTGAAAAGACCTGGCATGTTGGAATTTGTTCCCTTTTATGCTCCTGGAAAACTGCCACCATCACCATGGGAATGAACCCAGACCAGCTTGCTGGATTATGGCTGCCCCTTTGCTAAGTTAGCCCCATTGCTCCTACTGATGACCAGCCAGCTTCCAGACAAGTGAATGGAGCCACCAGCCCCCAGCTGATTGCTAATGAAAGACCGAATCCAGCTGACATACATATGAGCACAAAAGAACCATCCCAGTTGACGACAGGTCCACTGCATTGATCCAGGGAAAAATGAGTTATTTACTTTAAGCCATTGCATTTCAGGTGGTTTGTTATGCAACAAAAGCTAACTGAATAAACCACGTTGGGAGAAATGATTTGGTAGAATCTGTTAAACACATACACTACTCCTGAACAATTCCACTCTTAGGTATATACCAAACGGAAGTGGATCAAAAGACATACACAAGAAGAATGTTCATTGTAGCACTATTCATAATAGCCCCAAACTAAAAGTACCATAGATATCTATCAAGAATAGAATACGAAAACTGTGAAACAGAGTACTATACAGCAATGAAAACAAACAACCTATTGGTAAATGCTCAGCAACAGATGAATCTTACAAATACCATGTTAAGTTTAACAAAACAGACACAGCATAAAAAAATGTATACTGTATGATTTCATTTATAGAAAGTTCAAAAACTAGGAAAAATCAGAATAGGTTTTTGTCCAGAAGGAAGTATGAAGGAGATTTCTGGGTGCCAGCAATATTTCTTATTTTGATCTACCCATTTGTGTCCTCTGGGTAAAAATCAATTGAACTGAGTATCCACGATGTGTGCCCTTTACTGTGTATTGTACTTCTATTTTAAAAGTGTAAAAATTAGTAGGAAGTGGTTCCTGGTTCTATATTCTACAATGTCTTTTGCAGGGAGCTTATCTAGCCCCACACAATTTTAGGGACATGATTTTTCCTGGATATTTGCTGATTTCATTCTCCAATCCTAGTAGACACACCTGTACTCACATGATCCACTAGCATGGTGATTGCAGACCCAAACTCAACAACTCACTTACCCCACATATCTGGCCTTGTGTGCTTCTCATTTCCAAATGCCTTTCATGGCACCTCTCATCACCTTATCTTCCTTGTTCTCCAGATCAAATTGTCAAGTCCTGTTGGGTCTTCCTTTGAATTTTTCCTTCAACTTGGTCCCTCTCTCCTTTCTATTATGTCAATCAGAGTTTGGAGGCAGGAGACAGAAACCACTGCAGTTACCTTGAGCAGGAAGAGATTTAATACAGGAAATCCAAGGCTTAAAGAATTATTGGGAGGCTGGAGAAACCTTCTTCAGGCTGACTTCCAGGAATGGCTCTGAGAAGCAAGAATACTCAGGTAGATCTCCAGTGAAGATGGTCCTCATCTCTCTTCTCACTTCACTGGAGCACATTCATTTTGTAGAATGTAATCTACATGCAGAACACTGGCTGCATCGGAGTCGGGGAATGCAGCCTTGGCTTTCTGGCCTCTGTAGTACAGGAAGGCCACTGGAAGGAAATTGAAATAGGTACTAAGGGTCCATCCACCATGTCCATTGGACATTCAAGCCCCTATCTCTTACACCTGGACTATTCCTTTTGTCATACAACAGGCATCTACCCAGGGTCTGCTGAGTATCTGGGATTGAAGTAGGTGCTGGGACTACCAAAAAAATACATAGTTCCTGCCCTTGGGGAGCTCTTGGTCTAGAAAGGAATAGAAGCCTAACAACCAATGATCCCAAGACAGAGCAGGGAAGGGATGTGTGAAGTTTGGGCAGCTGCACTTGGAGAATATGGAAAAGATGCTTTTATCTCAGCTAGGAGGAATAGGAAGCTTTCTTGGAAGGGGATCAACCATATTTCTGAGTCTTTGATAACATCAATTCCTCTCTCTGAAATAGATCTTCCATTCCACCTAAATAAAAATCTTGTGCAAGAACTCACTCATCAGTCTTAGTAGCTAAAGGCAAACTTAAGTTAGAAAAACTTTGGGGGTGAGAGGGTGGTATTACGGAGTCCGTAAAGTGTGGTCTGGTTTTATCCCATACTGGCCCCTGTCTCTGAGGCCCTCTTTTTTTCAGAAAAGTCCACTTGTCTTTCTGGCATTGCACCTCCCCCAGAGGCGGAACCAGATCTCCTTTTGATCTTTGAAGCAGGGCAAGTCCCTGGTTCCTTCTAAAGAGGCAGAAACACAGATCACTGCTCGTCCCCAAGGCTGTGTGGGCAGCCCTTCCACCGATCTCACAAACCCACAGGGACCCCAGAGCCTCCTACGCAAAGGCTTTAGGGACTGAAAAGGAGAAAGGCATGCTGGATTTTCAAGCTGAGTTTTCCTTGGGCCTCCAAGTTCAAATTACAACACTTAGTCTACTTATACTATCTAGTAAAACCAGAATAAGTTCACATTTTCTTTCATTAATCACCAACTATATCAAGTTAAACAGACTAAACTCCCTTAAACAATCACGCCCATTTACATCTTGGTTAATTAAATCCCCTCAAATATGTTAAACTGCGAGTACAAATTTAACACACTCAATTTTCTTTTGAACTACTTCAAATGCCTACCTTAAGCAGCAAAACCTTTCCAAGTACTTATACAACTTTAATAAATCTATTAAATTAAACCTATTAATACTGTGACTCTCCAGTTCATTTAAACATCCAAATACTGTTTATAAATTTAATCAAATTTTTATACTTTATATAAATCACAAGTCTAAAATCAATTACTTAATTACACATTTTAAATTGGGATCACAAGGCTAGTCTGTCTTTGTTCCAATACATCCAATTCTATTATTACAATGAAACCCGACTATACCCAGATTTTCTCAATGATTTCAAATGTATTCCTGAACTACACAAAGGTATGAATATTATGGTTTGATTTCCTTCAACATCTAATTCTAAACATTCCTGGGGCTAGAAATACAGTCTTCCCATTGAGGGAACAATTTCATCACCCCAAAACAACTTGAGTTGTCTTCTCAAGGTTTTGGAATCACTACTGCTCAGGCAGTTGGGTCCCAGACAAGAGTTCACTTGTCCCGGTCAATCCTACCTGTGTCAATGATGGACTCGTGAGTCTTTCTTGTAGCCAGACAACAAGGGACTCCAAGTCCTCATCTTGCCTAGGGGATTAATCTGAAAGCCCTTGCCATCTGGGTTCACGAGATGGCATGATCTTCCAAAACGTCTTTCAACATTGCTACCTGATGGGGCCTGATGGAAACCCACATTCCCATTAAAATTTCAACTAACCTTATCTAACCCCACACTGCCTGTTTGAATTTGGATTCTGTTCATCTTCCCCAGGGGCCAGGCCACAATGCTTATGGACATTTAAGTGACATCTGATTGTTCTACTTTTGTACGCATGTGTCTATTCCACCTGGCTCTGTGATCATGCTGATGATGCCAGTGTCCCCTCATAGTGCCTTCTCCAGTGGGCCTTGCTAATGCAGACCGGAAGTGGCAACCTTTCTCGTTCGAATACCCCCTGTAAACCACTGATCTACAAACAAGTAGGCTTCGAGGTGCCTAGCAGCTCAGTCAGTTAAGCTTTCCGACTCTTGATCTCAGCTCAGGTCTCGATCTCAGGGTTGGGAGTTTAAGCCCCATGTTGGGGTCCACACTAGGTGTAGTGCCTACTAAATAAATAAATAAATACAAATGAAAACAGGTAGGCTTCCTATGAGAGTCACCACCAAGTGACTGGAGAAATAAATAAACTGAAGGTAAGCTATAAACATTGATTCTATCAGATGACAGCCCTGTATTAACATCTCAAATACCATTGAGCACTGACTGACTGTATACCAGGAAGTACAGATACAGTGACGAACGAGACCCAGCAGGTCCCTATGCTCATCCCAGTGAGAGAAACCCCACAAATACATAAGCACACAACCGGAACCCCAAACGTCTCCAAGATCCACACAGCCCCCGCGTAACTGAGAACCCCAACATCTACCCTCTGTACCCCGGGCATTTGCGCCCTGGGGCCCACTTTGTGATGGCACACACTGTTCCAACAGTCTACCCTCCAAAAATAGAAGGTTTCTGCCCAAATGGCTAAGTGACCTGGAGTGAGAGATGACCAATTCCTTGGGCAACAGTTTCCTCCTGTGCCAAAGAGAAATAATGGGACCTACCCTGCAGGTTTATTTATTAAATAAACTCATTCAGGTAAAGCACTCGGTATAAAACTTCACACAGTGCGTGTGCTTGGTAAATGATAGCTAGTACCATCTTCAATATATGCATATTTAACTTTAGGTATGTGTCTTCGTCAGCTCGGGCTGCCATCATGGAATACCACAGATGGAGTAGATGGAACAACAGGAATTTATTTCTCACAGTTCTGGAGGCTGGACTTCCAAGATTAGGGTGCCAGCATGGTCGGGTTCCGGTGACGATTCTCTTCCTGGCTTGCAGACAGCTACCCTGTCACTGTGTCTGCGTGACAGAGAAACAGAGAGAGAGCGAGCGAGCAAGCTCTAGTCTCTTCATCCTCTTATAAGGACACTGGTCCCATCCTGAGGGCCCACCCCCATGACTTCCTCTACACCTCATCACCTCATCACCTCCCAAAGGCTTCACCTCCAAAAACCCTCACCTTGGGGGTTAGGGTTTCACATATAAATATCAAGGGGACACATTCAATCCTTAACAATATTCAATCCTTAACTCCACTGAGCTTGAGTTTGGGGTTTTTTTGTTTTTTGTGGGGTTTTCTTTTTTTGGGTTTTGTTTTAATCTCTTGAAAATGATATATTCCTGAGGCCATGCACACATGACCCTTGAGGAACCATAACTTTCTGAGTGGAAAGCATTGCCAAAATCATCCTTGGTGTGTTATCTCCTTTCAAGGAACAAAACGTTCCTTCAGGAAGTGAGCCAGTCATTCTCCACATGTGCCCTCGGATACATTTCTCACCCTTCCGATCTTCTTTGTGCTCCAAAAAGCTTGTGTGGGGTCCCTTTCAGCCGATTTCTGTTAGGATGTGGCCAAGAGATGACCCCAGAGGACATTGAGGGCAGGAAGCAGGGCAGTGTTTCCCTGTTCCTTTCATGATGTGGTGGTTCAGGAGGTGGCAACACCCTTCCACAATCACACCTCCTGTCAGAGAGGGCACCTTCTGCCCAGCTCCAAATCTCACCAGGACCCCTATCTCCCTTCAGGCCTAGGGTTCATCACAGCTTCCTACTGCTGTAGTCTCTGGGTGCCTCCACCTTTCCTAGCGGTTCTGTAACCTGTGCATTCCTGTGCAAAGAGCCCCTTCATTAAAGAATCTTCTGTTGGAACTACCTGAGAGGTTTCTCATCTCCTGCGGGGACCCTGGTTGATGTAATTATCATACATTTCAATATTTTTCCATACAGCCTACTTTCTTCTCAGTCATGCTCTTAGCTTAATAAAATACTTGTCGTCATTAAAAAAAGAACTTCTAAAGAATTTCCAATTGGCACATGTAGCTTTTGCAAGGTCATGATGATAATTGCCTTGAGGGAAACAGCCATTTTTAGGATTACTTGGAAGTGAAGTGGAGGAGTTCAGTAAAGGAAATACAGTCCTTGCCGGTCTGATACATGGCTGGTGTATTAAGAAATAGGAAAAATGAGAAGTTAGAAGTCAGCACAGGAGTTTAGAGTCAAGCTGTCAGAAGACTGTGCTGTCGTTACTCCTTCTGCCTTCTCAGAGCTCCCTCCCTTTAAGGCAAAGTACTAATTGTCTTTCCGGAGGAATTGGACTCGTATAGGCTCAGTCAACATTTATAGGAATTACCATGAGGCGCACCCGCATCATTCCCCCTCCCCAGATCTTGGAAATCAGGAAACTAAAATTAATCTCAGAGGGCTTGACTTAAAGTCATGTCCTGGATCAGAACAGAGAAATGCCAAGTCACCTTATGTGTTGAAGGGCCTTTAGAACAGGAAGGCTCGGCTTTAGCAGAACTGAATATATTAGGGGCTCCTGGGTGGCTCAGTGGGTTAAGCCTCTGCCTTCGGCTCAGGTCATGATCCCAGAGTCCTGGGATCAAGCCTCACATCCGGCTCTCTGCTCAGCAGGAAGCCTGCTTTCCCCTCTCTCTCTGCCTGCCTCTCTGCCTACTTGTGATCTCTGTCAAATAAATAAATAAAAACCTTAAAAAAAAAAAAAAAAGACCTGAATATATTAAACTACCTAAAGCAAAAATCTATCAGTCAGAAGAGACCAGGAAAAGGAGAATCACAGAAACAGACGTCAGCTGTGCTCCATGAATTAGCTTCCAGAAGAACAACCGCGAAGAACTGAGAATGTGCTGATATCCTTCTCGTGAGACAAACGCCTCAGCTTATCTCTGCCAAATACCATTAAATCATCAATTCTTTTCATTCCCTATGTTTCAACTCTGTGCTCACCAAGAATTGTTTTTAGAGTAATGATTTTCTTATTTCAATACATGTGGGTGTTTTTGTTTTTTTTTAAGATTTTATTTATTTGTCAGAGAGAGACAGAGGCAGGCAGAGGGAGACACAGGCTCCACGCTGAGCAGAGACTGCCTGATGCAGGGCTGGACCCCAGGACCCTGGGTCATGACCTGAGCTGAAGGCAGACACTTAACGAACTGAGCCACCCAGCCCCACCATACATTAATTACAAAAATAATCAAAAAATGTGGACCAAGCTCAGGGATGACGTTAATACCTTGATTTATTTTCTCCGGTGCCATTTTTCACACATACAAATACACAAACATACATAGTAACAAAAATAGAATTATTTCATCCTTACTGAGGTGTTTTTCGACTTCACTGAAAAATAATGAGCGTCTTTGTGTGTTGACAAATATATCTCTACCACAGATTAATGAATACATATTTTTTAGGTAGGCAATCCTATCTTTTCTTTAGCCAGAGATTTGTTATTGCACATTTCTGCCATTTCCGTCATTTTTCAATTACCAAAAGCACTACAGGAGACAGACGTGTGTGCAAATCTTTGCACCTCATTAACCATTTCTCTGCACAGACTCCCAAAGGGCATGGGCATTCCAAGACTTCTGATACATTTTGCCAGAATGCTTTCCAGAAAATATTGTTACAGTGTTTGCCAATTTTTATAGGTGATAAATCATTAGGTCATTATTTTAATATGTATTTTTCTGATTACTAATGCAGCTAAAATTTTTTTCATGGATTTATTAGGCATTTGAGTTTTGTATCTATCTTCCTGTTCATCTTCATTGCCCATTTTTATTGGGGATCTCTTATTTTAGAAGTTTTTGTATTAATAGGGATATTAACTTTTGTGATATATATTGCAGATCTTTATCCCAGCTTTTTATTTACCTTTTATTGCAATACGGTGTTTTGCCTTGAGCTCAGACTCAGTTAGGAATGAGTTTGACTTTGGAATGAATCTGGCTAACACTCCTGCCCCTCTTGCCTCCTTCTGCTTATTATCTTATGGTCACTAAATGGCTGCTGCAGCGCTAGCCATCAGATCTGTGTTCCAGGCAGGAAGAGGGTAGAGGAAGAGACAATGCCAGATGACTCTTTTTTTTTTATATAAATTAATTTATTTATTTTCAGAAATACAGTATTCATTATTTTTTCATCACACCCAGTGCTCCATGCAATCCGTGCCCTCCATAATACCCACCACCTGGTACCCCAGCCTCCCACCCCCCACCACTTCAAACCCCTCAGATTGTTTTTCAGAGTCCATAGTCTCTCATGGTTCACCTCCTCTTCCAATTTCTCCCAACTCCATTCTCCTCTCTAACACCCCTTGTCCTCCATGCTATTTGTTATGCTCCACAAATAAGTGAAACCATATGATAATTGACTCTCTCTGCTTGACTTATTTCACTCAGCATCATCTCTTCCAGTCCCGTCCATGTTGCTACAAAAGTTGGGTATTCGTCCTTTCTGGTGGAGGCATAACTCCATAGTGTATATGGACCACATCTTCCAACGGAGGAATGCATCCTTTGAAGGGCATCTTGGTTCTTTCCACAGTTTGACGACCATGGCCATTGCTGCTATAAACATTGGGGTACAGATGGCCCTTCTTTTCACAACATCTGTATCTTTGGGGTAAATACCCAGCAGTGCAATGGCAGGGTCATAGGGAAGTTCTATTTTTAGTTTCTTGAGGAATCTCCACACTGTTCTCCAAAGAGGTTGCACCAGCTTGCATTCCCCATTGGCCAGAACTGGTCACATGGCCACTCCGAGCAGTAGATGAGGGGAGGCAACACAAAGAACTGGAGATGGGAGTATGTGAGCAAATTTACACTACCTGCCACAGAGCAGTTTCCAGATTTATATGGTCAAATTGATCTATATAGACCACCCTGACTTACCATGGTTCAACTTGAGATTTTTCAATTTTGCGGTGGTGTGAAAGTGATGGGCACTCTGTAGAAAACATATGTCAAATTTTTACGTCGGATCTTTTCCAGGGCTAGAGACATGCAGGCAAACTCTTTCATGATGCTAGGCAGCTCCAGTCAGCCTGAGACCTGAGGACACACACTAACAACCATTCTGTACCCATACAGAATTCTGTTTTTCACTTTTGATATAGTAATTCAATACATTATATGGGCTACTCAACACTGTTATAAAACAGTCTGTGTGTTCCATGATTTTGTAAGTATTCTGAGCACGGTGGAGACAGCCCAGGCGAAGCTGTGGTATTTGGTAGGCTGGGTGTATCGAATGCATTTTTGACTCACAATGAGTTACCGGGGCATAACCCCATTGTAAGTGGACCAATATCTACATTTATTTTTTGGTTCATGCTTTGAAAGTTGTTCCTCAACCCAAGGAAGTTTCCCACTAGGCAGTTATTCTTACATTGCTTTTAAGTTTTCATTGTAATAGGAGATAGAAATCAAAGACATTTTTTCCAAATAATCAGTTAGTTGTCCCCATATTGTTTCGGGGGCTTTCTCTACTAATTTGAAATATGTTTGTTCACCATCCCATGGATCCAGTCGGCTGTTCCTGTCTATGGTTAGTGCTTCAATTAAGGTAACATTATGCCTTTAACATTGCAGGGCAATCCCTCCCATAAGGCTTTTCCAAAATTTCTTGACTTTTTTGAATGTTTATTATTCAGATGAGTTTTTAATAGCTCTGTCAAGTTTTCTTTAAGACTTTATTTGTTTGTTTATTTGAGAGAGAGAGAGAGAGAGAGAGAGAGAGCATGCACAAGGAAGGAGCAGAGGGAGAGGGACAAGCAGACTCCCTGCTGAACGTCAAGCCTCGATCCCACAACCCTGTGATCATGACCTAAACTGAAATCAAGAGTTGACGCTTAACCAACTGAGCCACCCAGGTGCCCCACATTCTGTCAAGTTTTTTAAATGATTCTAGTTTGATTTCAGCAGGAATTGCATGATATTTGTAAGCTGAGAAGAACTGACAACCGGACAGGTAAGTTTGGGGGAGCCAGAGATATGCCATCCTCAAGACTTCTTTCATGTGTGGCATCTTTTTTTCCCCTGTTTTGAATTTTAATCAGTTTAGCTAATATATAGGAAAGCTAATGATTTTTATAATATTGATTTCACAGCTGACCACCTTATAGAACCCTCAGTTCTTTCTAGAAGTTTTCCTTACTTGTTTTTATCTACTTTACCTGCCAGAGCCTAAAAGAGAGGTGTCACATGCAACTTTCTGACTGTTACCTGACTTCTGGTTATGGTTCTTACCATATTTACACAGTATTAAATTGGCATTTGAACTCATGAGCCTGATTAATGTGATCTTTCCCAGAGAGATAAATCTGCTCTTGCCCTGCGGACAAAACCAAGTTTCGGAGACAGCAGAGCTGAGTTAGCAGAGCTGCAACAAAAGCCTTCTTGGAGTTTCTTCCTTGTCGCTCAGGCATGAATTTCTTCTACACCATCTCCATTAGATGTTAATCCGGCTTCCACTCAGAAAGTCCTAGTGATAGGAAACAATATAATTCAAGTTCCTCATTCCATTCGGGGGACTTTTCAGATTTTTTAAATGTTTTTATTTGAAACAAAATCTACCTAGTCTTTCTTTCCCCCATGGTTCCTGAGAGACTCTACCTCTTTCTCTAGCACTTACCCTCAGCTCTTTTTTCTGAGACAACATGGTTAAGATTTCCTTTTGTAATTATTATTTTTATGTTATGTGAGTCACCATACAGTACCTCATTAGCTTTTGATGTAGTGTTCCATGATTCATTGTTTGCGTGAAACAGCCAGAGCTCCAAGCAATCTGTGCCCTCCTTAATACCCATCACCAGGCTCACCATCCCCCCAACCACCTCCGCTCCCCTCTGAAACCCTCAGTTTGTTTCCCAGAGACCATTATCTCTCATGATTTGTTTCCCACTCTGATTCCCCCCCTTCATTTTTCCCTTCCTTCTCCGAATGTCCTCCCTGCAATTCTTTATGTTCCACGCATAAGTGAAACCATATAATAACTGTCTTTCTCTGCTTGACTTATTTCCTTAGCACAGTCCCCTCCAGTTGTCGATGCAAATGGTGGGTATTCATCCTTTCTGAAGGTTGAGTAATATTCCATTGTACATATGGGTCACATCTTCTTTATCCATTCGTCTGTTGAAGGGCATCTTGGCTCTTTCCACAGGTTGGCTATTATGGACATTGTCACTATGAACATTGGAGTGCAGTTGCCCGTTCTTTCACTACATCTGTATCTTTGGCGTAAATACCCAGTAGTGCAATTGCCAGGTCATAGGGTAGCTCTATTTTTAATTTCTAAAGGAATTTCCACACTGTTTTCCAAAGTGGCTGCACCGACTTGCATTCCCACCAACAGTGTGAATGCAGTTTCTCCACATCCTCTCCAACACATGTTGTTTCCTGCCTTGTCAATTTTTGCCATTCTAAGCTGGTGTAAGGTGGTATCTCACTGTGATTTTGATTTGAATTTCCGTGATGGCTAATGATGTTGAGTGTTTTTTCATGTGTCTGTTGGCCATTTATATGTCTTCTTCTTATTTATTTATTTATTTGACAGACGGAGATCCAAGTAGGCAGAGAGGCAGGCAGAGAGAGAGGGGGAAAAAGGCTCCCTACGGAGCAGAGAACCCAACATGGGGCTTGATCCCAGGACCCCAGGCCCACGACCTGAGCCGAAGGCAGAGGCTTTAACCCACTGAGCCACCCAGGCGCCCCTGTATGTCTTCTTTAGAGAAGTATCTGTTCATGTCTTCTGCCCATTTTTTGACTTGATGACTTGTTTTTTGGGTGTTGAGTTTGAGAAGTTCTTCCTGTTTCCAAGCCACTGTCCCCTACATCTTCCCTGCTCTCTGAGGATGCTGAGTGGCCAGTCCTCACACAGGCCAACTAAACGATCCATGTCTTTTTCACAGGAAGCACTCCAGGCCAAATTTCCCCCATCCTGCACTTGGTTATTTTCTGCAAATTTGATTTGTCTTCGTTAAAGTCTGTTCAAGTCCGACTTTTGTGGAGTCTGCCTAAGCCATCTTAAGGCATTTCTCTTTCATCTCACTCATTCAATAATTAAAGCTTCCTGTTTTGTGCCATCTGTAAAATGTAATAGTCATTCCTTCCAGGGTCTAGGTTCAAGTTGCTTACAAATGTTGAATAGCCTGCAGCATGGCCTCGGGGGAGTTTCCTTCCAAGTGGTATGTAAATTAAGACTCTTTGGGCACAGGTGCTCAGCCAACTTCAAAAACAACCAACCTTAGTAATAAAGTTACGAAATGAGGGGTTTTGTCAAAAGTCTTCTGAAATACCAGTACAATAGTGTCCAGAGTTCTGGTTGACCTGGTTGCTTACGGGCACAGTGCTGCAGGGGAGTAGGGCAGATGGGGAGAAGCCCCGACCTAGACTAGGATATGGCCCCTGGAGTGACCTGCATGACAGGCTGAGGCTGGGGCGGGAGCCTCAGAATTCACCACAAATAAAAATGGGAATAATTGGGGGGCCTGGGTCTGCAGTTGGTTAAGTGTCCACCTTTTGGTTACAGCCCAGGTTGTGATCTCAGGGTGGTGAGATCAAGTCCTGTATCCTGCTCCAGGCTCCCAGGCAGGCGGAGTCTGCTTCTCTCCCTTACCACACTCATGTTCTCTCTTTCCCTCTTTAAAATAAATAAATAAATCTTAAGAAGAAAAGAAAAGAAAAATGGGAGGAATAGCCAGCTGCTCAGCTCCTGGCAACCATGAGGGCCTTGGCTTCCAGACGGTGTGTGAGCAGGAAGCATGTGGTGCCGGGTGGGCAAGTGTTCAGTGGTTATGGGGGACAATTTTCTGTGAGAGAGGGTGAGTTTTTTTCCATTTGGGCAAAGAGGCATAAGAGGTAGCACCTGCACTGTGAAAGACCCCTCTAGGGACAGTATGGCAGCCAGAGCAAGGGTGGCTGAGGAGGACACCACAGAGGAGAGCTTCAGGACAAGGAGGGAGAAGCAGAGTTGAGACAGAGAGAGAGAGAAGCTGAAACACATGCTACAGATGGGGTGAAGCCGGCAGCAAGGGGCTCCTCCTGGGCAGAGTAGCTGGCCCCCAGAAGACTGTCTTTGGGTCTAATGGTGATCCCGGTCCCCTTGGCTTTGGCCAGCACCACTGGACCATGTGACGTGGAACACAGAAACTTCCACAAATGGAACCGCCTAGAGCTAGTGTTCTGAGAAGCTTGAGGATGTGACGGGCAGACTGAAGTCCTCCAGGACCAGTGGCTCCCAGGCCCCCAGCACACTGAGCTCCTTTAAGAAAAATCACGTGGGAGATAGGATGTGCTTCAGCCCACTGGTTGCTCTAGGATCTGAAATCAAGAGGAGACCCCCTGCGGGATCTGTCATGAGGAGCATTTGAGTGAAATCCTTCCTGGACGCAAGATGACTCCGTGACTTTTCTCAGAGTCCTGCAACTCTGAGAAAAGCAACCAAATAAGGATAAATATATAGCAGGGCTTGAAATAGTAAATCTAATTCTACTGTAAGTCAGTGTATTTTTGGTTTCTCCACTATACCAATTCAGAAATATGCTTTGGGGACTGCATTTTTCTTCCTAATTGACTGGAATGAAGTAGATTCTTCATGACCATTTTGGCTTCCCCAAACCGCCCCCCCAACCACACACACACATAGCTCTCTCTTTCTTCTCTTTTAGAATGTGAAGAACAGCTTTAAATTTGACATGGGAAAGTGAGACATTATTTCTGGCTTGAGTCTAATGGAAGCTTCGACCCCTCCATGAAATCTGGTCTTCGCTCTTCCGACCACCCAGAGGGTTCAGATGAGCTGCAGAGCGGAGACATTAAATTTTAGATCTGCCCTTGAGCTGCAAAAGGAAGGCGGGGAGTTGTTTTCTACGCTCTAAACGGAATAACCTCGTTTCTCCAAACTGAGCTAGAATCAGATTTTGGGGGGAGTAGAAACAATCCTAGTGACCAACTAGGTCAGTCTTTCTCAAACTATAGTCTTAAGGCACAAAAGATATTCGTCAACAGATATTTGGCCAAATTAGTTAGAGAATCGCTGCTTACTAGGTCCTCTGGAGGACTCTGAGAAGCCCCAAAGCAAAGAAACCTGTTATATTTTGTTTGCCAAACTTATTTGATGACAAAACGTTTTTTCCCCAGGTAACACCTAGCAGCCTTCTGGAACTGGCATGCTATCAAAGCTACTTTCTTAGTGCTAAACAGTGCTGAAGAGTGCTGATCTATGCAGTCCTCCCTTTTATGGAGAAGGCAAATGAAGCCCATATTAAGAGATATGGAGACAATGATGCCCCGTTACTGGCAGGGCTAGCTTCCAGACAACCCATCCAGGCTCTTTCTACCTTTCTACCTTGGTCGTAGCTTTGATGTATCCCCTAGCATATTTTCATTGTCTGGAATTTGGAGGTTGTATTTATTTATAGTGCATTCCACAATGAATCCATCAAATGCTTTGAATGTTTTAAAAAGGGTATTGGGTCCTGGTACATTTGACCTAAAAAAGACATCATCTTTTAAGTGGCATGTAATTTACTATACTGTGAAATATTTTATCACACTATATAATCACATTTTAAGAGGTTATTATTTTTACAAGCAAGAATAAATCAAAGGGGTCAAATCTCAGTAAAATACGTTACTAAATTGAAAGTATACTGTCCAGTGAGAAGTAACTGTAGACACTGCTTTTGTAACACAGAGAGAACAGTCGGTGAGCCAGAATTACAAAAGAAAAATTGTTCAAAGGCCACAGATTTATTCTTTAAAAGTAAATTCAAGGAGTTGAAGCATGCTAGCACTCTTCAAAGGCGACATTTTTCTGACTTATTCTCCGAATTCCAGAGGCACGGTGAATCTCAATGCATTTTAGGGCCACACAGTTCTTTCTGACATTCCAGCCCTGGATACTTTGAAATCTTTCTCATATTTCTTTTTCTGTCTTAATACAAGGTAGACTACCTTTAGTTGGGATATTTTTAAAATTGGCTCCTAGCCTCTGAACATCATGTTTGCCAATCCAATACTGGCCCAGGTGGTACCATTTTGTGCACCAGAAAAGGCAGCCCTTTCCAGGTGCAGTGGGTGACCTGCACCAGAGTACCGGGCTTGTGAGCAGAACACAGGCTAGTTTCCAGCCCCTGTCCTCTGGGTTGGAGGCCCGTGTGCATGTGAACACATCACACAACCAAAGGCAGGGGCCCTGTCTGCTTCCATCCTTCTCCTCCAGTCCTCTACCTCTAGACCCACTTCTAGACCTACCTAGAGACCCAGCCTTCACCTTGACCTGACTTCATGGACTCTATTTATGGATTGCGGACCTCTCAAGTCTCCTCACCGACTCAGCACCAAAAGCCCACTGACTCTGTCACAGCTGGGATCCTGGTCACGGGCTCTTCACTTTGCCTGGGCTGTGCCTTTGCATTTAGGAGTTACAACCTCTAGGTCTTGGGTTCTGTGGAAGGTCAGGATGCTGTTATCCATGGGCAAGTCTCTTGATGACACTGACCTTCTCACCTGAAGTTCTGAACTCCCTCCTCTGCCCTGAATTCTGGAACACCATGTTAATTGCTTTGACAGCTACTTCATCTCACAACCAGACCACCAGGACTACAGCCCTCTATTGCCAGGACCCCATAAGCATGGGCTTTGTTCCCCAGGACAAGCCTACTTGCTTCTGAATCATTTGTGAGGCTTCAGTTGCTGAGCCTAATTCTGGGAAACAGCCCCTACCCTCTAAGTTCCAAGACCTGGACCATCCAGGCTCAGCACAGACGCATAACAATCTCCTAGGTGTTCTAGACCCACGTTATGCAACAACAATTGACCTGAAGCACCGCAGGGGTCTCAAACAGGAAATAAAAATTGCTTTAGATCATACTGAACTTGTTAAGGCACAAAGTAGAAGACATGAAGTTAGGAAATGAAGTTCCACCTTCCCTGAAGGCGGAAATGGAAAGACGCTTTGATGAAATTGCCAGTAAATTAGAAAATGGAGGATCCTGGAACTCTAAGCTCCCAATGAGCCAAGGGCCTCTTTCCTTCACCAGAGTAAACCCAGCCCCTCAGACCGTCACAATCAATTCAATTCAATTCAATTAATTCAATTCAATCAATTCAATTAAACCTCTCAATGAATGAGAATTAAAATCAATCTGACCACAGAATTTGTTCAAAAAGTAATTTATCACTCCTCATCACATATGTCATAGAACCTGTTTTCAGTCACTTTGTAGTTTATTAACTTTAATCCATCAGGAGAGAATAATTCACCAAAAAATACAATAAGCACTAATGAAATGTGTGTGCCTGTGTACGAAATACTGGCAAAATGAAATGCACAGATGGAAATATATTTTACTTTTGGCAGTGTTAAAGGGTTTTTCTCTGACTGGGACACACATGGGACTAAAATTAAGAATGCCTTTTATTGCCAGAAAACTTGACAATTTACAAAATGCTTGAACACATGTGAGCATATTTGATCCTCAAAAGATCGAGGACTATCATTAAATGAAATTATATGCATCGATCTTTTATAAGGAAAGATCTGTGGCTCGTGAAACAGAACAGCTTTCAAAATGATTTCTGGTCTCTCGTTAACAGTAACAATCCAGCTGTGAGCATAGAAGGAGGTAGGAAAGATACTCTCTACCAGGAAGACAAATTGAGAGGAGACTACCTGTAATGGCAACTTCCATTTACTGTGATGAAGACAGACTTCTATTATTCAGCCTGGGGCAGTTAGAGATACTATTCTAAGAGGTAAGTAAAGAGAGGCCGGAAGTGAGTGATGAGATACAACCTTTGAAAGTCAAGTTTCAGCTCACTGCAGAGGAATCATTACCCTTCTTAGCACTTCCGCTGCATGGTATTGACTGTAGTGCACTTCAAGGCAGCTATAACTCTGGGAGTCTGGAGCAGAGACTGGGAAGAATTCAAGAGACTCTGAGAACATCAAGCTGGGGGATATACACTTGGCAAGGGCTCTCCACCAGCCGAAAGTCTCTCCAGGGGACATACGCTTCTCACTCTTACTCCCTCGCTATCCAAGTGTTGTCACTGGATACCTGCTAAAGAGTTTGGTGAATTACTCTGGAAACCTACATAATATTTCTACTTACACAGAAAAAAAAAAATCTCTTTAAATGATGTGATACATTTTTAAAGGATTTTCATTGTTTTTCTTCCTTGTTTCCTCCCTTTCATAAAAGTAATACAAGTTTCTTGCTAAATTTTTTTTGGAAACATTATAGGAATTTGTAAAACTGTTGCTTTGGTCAGCATTTTGCTTATTAGGACAGACAGATGAAATATGATTAGAAAGTTTCACCTCCCCTCTTCCCTCAAGGTAACCTTTGTTAATAATTCCACATAAAGCCCAGCAGAACCGTTTTCCTAGGAACACATTTAATTAGGCAACAGCTTTTAAAGATCTCTGAGCTCTATTTCTGACAACTATCTTATATCAAGAAGCAGAGAGAAGAATGACCAATATGTGACGTTTATCAGGTTTTAAAAAAGAATTCACCCTCATATTTTAAACAGGGAGAAATTAAAGCTCCAAAAGAAATGTTTTAAAAATAGATGGGGGAAAAAGCCTGTCAGTGTTTGGAACTAGAGAGAGCGAGGGTACCCACGTTCTGGGAAACCATAATGCTAACAGGTTTTCTAGCCATTGAAACTTGAAATAGAATCCACAGGGGCCCAAAGGTTTGAAATAAGAATGTGGTCAGATGCATAGATGGTATGGACTTTCAGCTGACTAAAACAAACACCAAAATAGCAACAGAGTCGGTCTCAGATGAGCTTGCTTTCCCAGCAGCTTCTTTGCTTGCAAGACATTTCTATTACATTTTCCTAAAAGGGAATCATGCTTCCACTGAAACACCAGTCCTGCTCCCATCACACGGAGCACCAAACTTCTGTAAATGTCTGACCACAGGGACCCATGCTCAGCATATGCCCCACCTTGCTGTTTCAGAACCAGCAGAGCCTGTCTCGCAGAGACACTGTGTTCCAAATATCTGCGAATCACCTGTTTGGAGATCGCATCACTCATTCTTGTAGAACCCAGTCTAGGTAGGATTGGAGAGCAGGCCAGTTAATTTGACGGCACCCGAAGTCCCTAACTGTGCAAACCGCAGAAATGGGAGATCTTGGTTAACATTGTCTTTAAAATGCATTTTCTTTAAGTGTCCTAATTGGGATGCCTGGACTGTGGTTCTAATCTCAAGGCCAGGGACTCCCCATCCTGGTTTCATGTAGGCTTCCCAGGTCTTGGGATCACCACCTTCTGGAATCTGGAACCGAGCAAAGGACAGGAGCCTAGGGCCAGTGAGGAATGGGGTTTGGGAGCTCCTCACACGATAAGGTCGCCTCATCCAAGGGGCTCCCAGTCTCTCCTCTCAAGGCGTGTGTCTGACAAGGATCTTCAAAGTGCACATTTCTCACCACGGCAAAGATTACCCAGGGGTTTGCCTTCATTGCTCTTCACCCTCTGTATCCTGGGAAACTGAACTTAAGGGTAGGAAGGAGGAACGCTGTCCTCTGCTTTGGGGAATTAGAATGAAGATAGACGTTTGTGAGCAGCAGCCCTTGGAACAGAAGCAGAAACGGGTCCAGCAGGGATGGTTGATATTGCCTCAGAATGAAAACAGGCTCTAGACGACAGGGTGCTGTAATGTCCCTAAATTTAAACATGACTTCTCTCTCTTCTATTCCTTACAGTAAATAGTAATATAAGTCTTAAAATAAAAAATGTCTGTGGTTTGGCAGGGACGGGTGGGGGGCGGCAAAGATGGGGAACTAGGTAGCCTGGACATGTCCTCTCTGAGCCGTCTTGGGAGAAGACAATTCCAAGTGCTGAAGTGGACGGTGTGGCTTTAAGAGGTATAAACTGTAAGAGTGAAGCAGAGAGAGGATCTCTCTAATCAGCAGCACCACTTGTGAACTCGTTAGACATGAAAGTTCCCAGGCCCCATGCAGACCCACTGAATCAGAAACTCTGGGAGTGAGGCCCTTCGGGGAAATTCCAGTTACCAAGCTCAAGCTTAGGGACCACTGGGTAGTGGATAAGGACTCGGACAGAATTGCTTTTACTTATTTGTTTGTTTGTTTGTTTTCTACTTACTTTTGACCCCCTTCACCTATTTCTCCTACTCTCCACCCCTTCCTTGCCTCTGGCAACCACCGTTGTATCTATGTCTGTATCTGTGGTCTTCTTTTTTGTTTGCTTGTTCTTTTTTTCATTTTTATTTTGTTTGTTCGTTTAGATCGCACACACAGGAGAGGTCACACAGTATTTGTCTTTCTTTGTGTGACTTATTTCACTTAACATAATGTCCTCGAGGCTCATCCATGCTGTTGCAAATGGCAAGGTTTCATTCATTTTATGGCTGAATATTCCATTAAATATGTATACTGCAATTTCTTTATCCATTCGTCCATTGATGGACATTTAGGTGGCTTCCATACCTTGGCTATTATAGATAACGTTACAATGAACATGGGTACAGCTTTCCAAGATAGTGTTTTCACTTTCTTCAGATAAATATTCAGAGTGGAATTGCTAGATCATATGGTAGGTCTATTTTTAATTTTTTGAGGAGCATCTGTACTGTTTTCCATTGCAGCCGCATCAGTCTTTTCCCACCAACAGTGTAGAAGAGTTCTCTTCTCTCCACATCTTCAGAGACACTTATCACTTGTCTTTTTCATAAGGGCTATTCTAACAGGTGTCAGGTGATTCTTACTGTGGTTTTGATTTGTATTTCCTTGATGGTTAATGATGTAGAGCATCTTTTCATGGCTCTGTTGGCCAGCTATTTGTCTTCTTCAGAAAAACGTCTATTCAGATCCTCTGCCCGTGTGATTTTTTTTCTTTTTGCCTTTGAGTTGTATGAGTTCCTTATATATTGGGTATTAGCTCCGTGTCAGCTATACAATTTGCAAATATTCGCTCCCATGCAGTAGGTTGTCTTTTCATTTTGTTGATGGTGCCTCTACCGTGCAGAAGCTTTTGGGCCTGTGATAGTCCCACTTATTTCTTTTGCTTTTGTTGCTTTTAAAAATAGAGCTGCTTCCTGGCTCGGCTTTTTAACAGCTGTGTGAGTTGAGCAAGTTAATTGGTCTGAGTTTATGAAGAAAATTAAATGAGATAACATATTTGAAGCACTTAGCACAAAGCCAGGCATATAGAAAGCACTCAATAAATATTAGCTGCTGGGATCACCTTTTTGTATGAGGGAAAGGAGAAAAGATGAGTCCTTAATACCTTCAACAAGTGAGCCCAGTATTTACCAGTTTAAAGGGGACTTTCAGACTCTGGCCTTGTATTTCCAAGGCACCAACAGAGCCGTAGTTCTCAACCCGACTGATCATCTGAAACCCCATGGGCTTTTATAAAAAATATTTTTTTTATTTTGGGGGGAGAGGGCCAGAGGGAGAGGGAGAATCCTAAGCAGGCTCTGCATGGGGCGGGGCACAATCTCAGGACCATGAAATCATGACCTGAGCAGAAATCAAGAGTCAGACCCCTAACTGACTGAGCAGGCACCCCTAATTTTTAAAATTTATTTATTTATTTTTAAATTTTTTTTTAGAGCGGTAGAGAGAGCCCCCAGTGGAGCTTTTAAACTGCCCTGCATGGACCTTCAGAGCAATCATCTTCAGCAGTAGGCCCTGGGCATCTATAATTTAAAAATTTCCATAGGCAATGCTGTGAAATAGCTGTGGGAATTGAAAGTTATGATAGCTAGCGTTAACATGTATTGAGTATCTATCTGTGCCAGGCACTACGCTAACTTCTTTATTTTTATTGCTTCCTTTAATTCTCACAGCAACTTCTAAGGCAGGTAATGTCAGTTTCTTTTATATATGAGGAAACTGAGGCAAAGAGCCTAAATAACTCAGCCAAGTTCACCTAACAGAGAAGTGACTTAGGACCTGAGCCCAGATTTGAGCTACTAATTGTAATTAACTAATGCATTCATTTACTCATTCATCCAGAATTTATTATGTGTAACCAGGTAAGGAGTTGAGAGCCAGGGAATCTAAAATTGAATAAAAATCTCCATCCCCAACCTGAAGAAGTTCATGGCCTTTGTGCGAGTGTTCAGAATGAACAAATGACAGATTGTCTCATTTTAAAAGATGATGTCATGCGTCGGTGTTTGAGAGGCTGAAGAGATTTTCTACGACTTCCAGCCTCTTCCTCTCGGTGACCATTTATAGAATCCACAACCGTTGCAGATCAGCCTCCTAGACAGAAGCCCAAGCCCATCTGGGGGCGGCCAGCACCAGTGTCGCCCCGCAAGAAGGGCTCTAGTGCAACCTGGACATCTGCGTTAGCAAGTTCTCAGGGTGGTCCTCGGCTGTCCCCGTTGGCTTGTCTAACGCCAGTTCAGCAGGACAGCCGCCCGCCCTGCTCGGTAGGTCCATCAATCAAAGCACGGGACGGAGGTGATCGCAGCGGAGCTGGGGCTGGCTCTCTTCCAGCGATAAAACCTGCCCCTTACACCTCACGTGAGCACTGCTACGAAATTTCCCGGAAAAATACAAAGAGAAGACATAGACCTGCTTTTTAGAATCGTGAAATATTAGCGCTGGTTAAATCCCTGGGTGGAACGAAGGCCGATCCGGGAGACGGAGCTCCAGGGTCTCGAACCCGCCGGCCCTGGGCGCGCCGCGCCATCTGCGACCGCTCACTGCCTCCCAGAGCCCGAGCCGAGCACTGCGGCCGGTAAGACGCTGTCCTGTTCAAGTGCGGCTTTCGGGCTAAAGGCCCGAGCTGGAGGCGGCCCGCGCCCCTCCGCCCCGACCCCGAGGTTGGGGTGGGGACACCACGTGCAGCCACCACGCCGCGGGGAGAGGTGAGAGGGTTTGGGACCCTCGGCCGGTCCCCGGACCGGTATTCTGAACGCACCGGGAGAGCCGGTAGCGGAACCTTTCTCCTCCGCTTCGCTCGCGCTTCCCCCCGACCTCAGTTGGCGTCGGACCCAGCCGTGGAGTCTTACGAACATGGAGACGGCAGGTGCTGAGCATGGGCCGCCGTCCTCAGGCCTCGAGGCTCGGGGTTCCACAGACGATCGGCTTTTCCTGGTGAAAGGTGTGGTGTGGTGAGGTGCTGGTGTCGGGGCGAGCTCCTCCCGGGCCTGCGCTGGAGCCGCCATTCCCACACACACCCCGCCCTGGGAGACCTAACCTTGGGTTGCCCCTGAGTTTAGCCGGTGGGGATCGGCCGGTCAGGGGTCGTGCGCGGTGCAGGGTGGAGACTCCCCTGGGCTGGGGGGCTGGGCCCGTGAGGTGTCCTGTGTGCTGCATTTTCCCCATCCGCTCTGCAGTTTCTCCCGTCCCTTGTCCTACCTTCCACTAGCTTGTTTTCCTCCCCGGGAGAAACTCCCAAACCGTCCCTGGGAAGAGGGAAAGGGACCCTGGGCCACTTCCCAGCACTTGGAAACGACCCCGCAGAATGATCTCAGGAACCAGAGGTCGTGAGGTCACGCAGGTTTCGCACCCCTATGGTTTACCTTTGGCCAGAGCCAACTAGCTTTCGTTCTCACATTTCAAAGTGACTTAAAATTGAAATAGTGTCTGAACTTAACTTGGGTACATCTTCTTAAGGTGGTTTTTTTTCCTCTTTCTCTCTTTCTCTTTAATATCTCTCCTCGCCTTACCCCCAAAACTCTTGGCAGGTGGAGTTTTCCTTGGTACTGTGGCTGCGGCAGGAATGCTAGCGGGATTTGTTACAACATTATCATTGGCTAAAAAGAAAAGCCCTGAATGGTTCAACAAGGTTTGTGACCCGGAAATCCATTCATAGCATTGTTATTGTTTACACATAATTGGCAGCTGTTTTGCATGGGAGAAGTAAAGAAAATGTTGGTGGACTTTCATGTTGTTTTAAGAAGTAAACCTATATACCTAGATTCAAGAAGTGTACAAATTAACCAATGGTCTTTATTTTCATTTAGAAAGAAGTATTTAGGGAGACCCGGGGGGTTCAGTTGGTTAAGTGTCTGCCTTCAACTGGGGTCATGATCTTGGAGTCCTGGGATCAAGAGCCCCATGTGGGGCTGGCTCTCTTCCCAGTGGAGAGCCTGCTTCTCCTCCCTCTGTGCCTTCTCTCTCTCTCAATCATAAATGAAATCTTTATTTAAAAAGAAAAGAAAAGAGAAGTACTTAGTTATGTGATTTCTTTTTCTTAAATTTTAGCAGCACAAGACTTGGAAAGCTATCCAGTACATTTCCTGTTCACAACACGACTAAGTCTAAATTGGGGTAATTCCCTATCAGTTGTAAGAGGCCCAGTATTTTATACACCTCTGGGGGAAAAAATGATGCCAGTTAAATTCTTGACACAATACTGATTCCCAGCAGCATTTCTATTTACTTATTTATTTAAGCTTTACACCTGGCCTGGGGCTTAATATGATCCCAAGACCAGGAGTCTCATATTCTACTGACTAAGCCAGCCAGGCACCCCACCAGAGGCATTTCTGTTTCAGAAATGTTCAATTGTTGAAATAAAGTGCATCTTACCATCAATGAAAAACATGGGTCAGCTCCTTGAGCCCAGAGATCACACATGCTTTGTGCTGCTGCAGCCCCGTTCCCCAGAAAAGTCCCTGACACATAAGGGCTCAGTTTGGGGTGAATGACCACAAGCTACTTAAGGCAGAAAATTCTTACTCTCTGAGCAAGACTAAGTAATCACTCATGTGGTCATACCCCAGTTGGAGGATTTTTCTTCTCATTGACTTGTCATTACTTGTTTGCACGTGTCCTGTCTGCCCTCTTCATCCCGTATGACTTCTTTATCCATCATTTCATTGCTTCAGATGTTAACTTGGGATCTTTTATGTATCAGGCACTGTGCTAGCTAGGTATAGGAGAAAGAAGAATGTACAAAACATCTGCCTTTCAGGAAGCTAGCATCTGGTGCAGGAGACAGATACTAAATATTGACACAATTAACTATATAATTATAATTTGATGTTTGCTTGGAAGAACAGTGTTAATAATTGGATATCATGCTTAAGCATTGTAAATACCGTAAAGGAAAAAGACCACATTTAAGATGCTTTTGCTTCCCATCTGCATACTCGAGACTTAAATGGAACTACAGAAATCACTGTGATGAGACTGTGGTCATTTCCCCCTGTATTACAGAATATTTTCCGTGCAGAAATACATCTTGTAGAAGGAATCAGTAAGGCCTAACTGATAGCAAAGTTTTAACAGTACAATTTGCATAGATTTCTAAGCCAAAATTACCAGTTAACTTTTGGGTCACAGACCTTTCTGAGAATCTCATGAAAGTTACGGATTTTTAGGGAAAAAAACTACATACGCACAATTACAACTTGGTATTCTATTTTGTGGTTCTAAGATTTGATTATCACACATGCCCTATCAAATTTGGTTGTCAAGCTGTGGTCCACAGAGCCCTAGGATCCTTGAGACTCTTTTGAGGGTCTGTAAAAAAACTATTTTCATAATAATCCCAAGTCATTTGCGGGGGTAAAACTGCTGGTGCATTAGTGTAATCAAGGCCGTGGCACCAAACTGTACTAGCAGTCATTGTGTTCTCTGTTACCATGCCTCTGTAGTTTCAAAAACAAAATGAAACAAAACAAAAAAAAAAACCTCGTTGCATGAGAATGTCCTTGTTATAGCAGTAAAAGTGTTGATTTTATTAAATCTTAACACTTGATTACTATTCCACATGAAGAAATGGGAAGTATCATAAAGCCCTTCTGATCTATACCAGAGACGTTTTTCTCTAGGAAAAGCAATTGTATGATTAAGTTGCATGCTGAACCAGCTGCTTTTTTTCATGTAATATCATATTGTATTTGAAAGAGCAACTGACAAACTATAGTTATTCAGAAGTAGGTATTTGGCAGATATTATCTTCAAAATGAACAAAATGAGCCTGTCATCTCTCAAGCAAGCATTTGTCGGTATTTATTGTCAATGAAAAAAATTGAAGCTTGCAAGTGAAAATTAGATCTTGGGAAACGTGCCATTGGGAGCATGGTAGGTGCTCGATACGTAAGGCTCTCCTGATGAGATGGCTGGTAATAATAATGTGATATTTTAAATATTTAATAAATGGTGTCAGCCTCGGAAAGATCTGCATAAATCGGTAAATCAGTATTTCCTGAATGATCCTAATGCATGAATAAAAGGCCCATTCGAAATACAAAAGAGATAAATGGATTTTAATATAACAAAGTGCAAAAAACTCAACGGTCTGACTTCCAATTCCAGAGTACAGGCAGCTATTCGGGAAGTTTCGGTGGAGTGTCAGAGAAAGGAGGCTGTTAAAATACTTGTCCCTTTTCCAGCCACAGATCTCTGGAAGACTGGATTTTATTCACATTCTTCCATCAAAAAACATATTGCAACAGATTGAATACAGAAGCATTTATGAAAATTCATCTGTCCTTTATTAAGCCAAACATTTAGAAGATTAATCAAAACGTAAAACATTGCTTCTTGGCACTAAATTCTTTTGTTTTGTAAGGCAGTTGTTTTCATAAGAATAGGTTTCTATTCACCTATACTGGGTTGAGTTTTTTTTTTTAAGATTTTATTTATTTATTTGACAGGCAGAGATCACAAGTACACAGAGAGGCAGGCAGAGAGAGAGGGGGAGGCAGGCTCCCTGCTGAGCAGAGAGCCCCACGTGGGACTCGATCTCAGGACCCTGAGATCATGACCTGAGCCGAAGGCAGAGGCTTTAACCCACTGAGCCACCCAGGCGCCCCTACTGGGTTGATTTTTAAATGAATACTTAAATGAATACTTTTCAATGAATACTTTAAATTTAAATTAAAATTTTTAAATTAATACTTAAAATTTAAGAATTTCTTAGTTTTAATTTTTAATATATTAAATATTCGTAAGTATAATCCACACAAGCAGAAGTCTTTGGGATCCAAGTAGAAATGGATCCTGAGATCGGAAAGTTTGAGAACTACTGTTCTGGCTGGTTAAATATGTTGTGTAAAGTTCTGCCTCTCCTCTGGGGGAGCATCTGAATTAGAGCATTACCATTGATCCAGACTGTGTCTGAGAGGCTCAGAGGTTCTGAAGCAGGTAATGCATTTACACTTAGCAAGTGCCGGTTTAAGAATCCCACTTAGGCAGTTTATTTCAGAGTCGCCGCCTGGCAGTTTTCCCTGACATTAGTAGTAAAGATAATATCGAGCATTTGAGTGTTTACCACGTGCTGGCTGCTGCTGTTCCTTGAACCCCCATCACAGCCCCATGAGACACTGTTATTAGGCTGTCCCCATTAAACTGAGGCACAGACGGATTAAACAACTTGCTCACCATGGCGCTCTTTCCATCTTATTCTTGGTGAGGAAATTATACTATTTTTAGCAATTTTTTACTTAAATAGCCTTCTGTGTGCTAGCCTGGAATCGAAGCATTCATTATAATACAGATACAGATTGCAACTCAGGACTCTAAAAATGACCAGCTTTAGTTGGGGACAGCCTACACTGCTATTATTTCAGGAAGATGGTCATCATTTCTTTAAAGTCTTAACCGCAGTATCTTAGCTGAGTCTCACACTAGTGGAAAGGGAGTAGTAAATGCTGAATGAATGAACATTGATTTTTCTTTGTCCTTTACTGAATAAACAGAGGAAGGTATAAGCTAAGGTCCCTTTTAAAAAACACATGCACATACATACATAATACATAGATAATTTCTGTCCTTCCCAAGGAAATAAGGAATTTTTAACTTAAGTTTCTAAAATAAAATTTAGGCACTTAAATTGACCCTCTTCTAATAATATTTGGTTAATGGTATTGCTTTTGGATGAAAATTCAGGCTAGTTAGAAGTTAGTGAATTTACATGAGATCTGTGGTGAACTGATCTGAAATGAACTGGTCTGAAATCACAGCAACATGAGTAAAGGGAGAGGAGAGTGTTTTGATCACAGAAAATAAAGAAACAGCTCCTGAAAATCTGGTTGGGTCTCAGGTGTATTACAGACAAGTGGTAAGTCAACAAATAGGTCAGGGCACGGTGTGAGACCTGAAGATACAGGTAAGCCCAGCTTTTCTATGTGCCACCAATAACATTCGTAACCACAGCACGTGATACAAACCTTGATAATTCAGTGGGTTGAGCAATATAAAGGAAGTTGTTCTTAAGAAGAAGGGCTTTTTTCCCCCAAGTAAATGGAAATTTGTTTCCAGAAGGAAGACCAAACATTACAAATTTGCTATCTTATTACATTAGCTGATCAGTTTGATGGCATTTTAATGAAGATGCCAGTGAACAGAACCCAGAGAGAACCTGACAGAATGTTTTAGGGCTTTTCTGGGATAATTAATAGGCAAAAAGAGCAAAGAAAAGTTTTGGAAAAAAATAATCAGTAACCAGTGATTTCAGTGATGGGATGGTTATATGCTTTTGAAGCATGCATCGCATTCCTAGTCTTCTCTGTCAAGTTCGTGTGCTGTAGGCTGAAAGTTGTTCAGTTATTATGGTTATAGATTTTTTTTTACCGTAATAAGAGGCCTTAAAACCCAAAAGGAGAGTCATTGTTTATTTCCTACTTTCTCATGACTAGCTGCCACAAGTTGGGTTTCTACTGTGTGCCACACATTTTGCATATACATTTACAAGTCACACACAAAAACAGACTCAAAATGGATGAAAGACCTCAATGTGAGAAAGTCTTCACAGTGACTTCTATAGTTCACCTCTTTGAGGAACCCCTCCTTAAAGCTTCCTCTAATTGCAGCAGTAGATAATGTATCCTCCTCTGGGACTGTGGTGCCCTGGGTATAGTTCTTTTGATGCACATTCCATTTAGATCACAGTTAACTTTTATGTGTCTGTGTCCAGCCCCCATCCCCCGCACCAGTGACCGAAATTTTTAGTCAGAAAGAAGTTACTCTATTTGTCTTTTTCTCTCTAGTACCCAGCTGCAGCTCCTGGCAATGCCCTGCCTACTCAAATATCCGTCAGTCAGAGAAGTTGTGACCTAAGTCTTGTAGTTATTAAGTAACAAAGCTGCTTTTTGAACTTGGGTTCGTCTGGCATCCCAAAATTACGGTGACATTCCGAGAGTCGTGAGCATCAAACATTCCCAAAATAATTATACTTTCTGAACTGATGCTTTTTCCTTTCTTTCTCCTTTGCAGGGAAGTATGGCCACAGCCGCCTTACCAGAGAGCGGGTCTTCCCTTGCCTTGCGAGCCCTGGGCTGGGGCTCACTTTATGCATGGTGTGGGGTTGGTGTGATCAGCTTCGCAGTCTGGAAAGCTTTAGGAGTTCACAGTGTAAGTAACTGCGGTCCTGTAATTGCTGTCTGAATGTTTATTCTACTTTCTGTGACTAACTATGCCTGATTTCCAAGAAGAGTGTGTGTGTGTGTGTGTGTGTGTGTGCGCGCGCACGCACATGTGTGTGTAACTTACACCCCAGGCTAATCAGCTCCATAATGGGAATGATTGGCTTTTTTTAAACTACTGGTAGGAGGTTCAGTGGACCAGGCCGTGTGTGACAGGTGAGAACCGACGGTGACTTGGTATAGGTGGCAGCAAGGGAGTTGAAGAGAAGAGGTTCTGGATATATTTTGAAGGTAGAGTATTTTGAGGTGAGAGAAAAAATGAAGTCAAGGATCTCCAAGGCTTTTGGCCTAAGCAGCTGGAAGATGGATGGGGATAGCGTGAGAGGAGCAGATGTTCAGGAATAACGTCGGAAGCTCCCGTCACTCACAGGGCCTGTGAGTTTGAAATAATCCGTTAGATAGCAAAGTGGAGAGTCAAGCAGTTAGATATAGAAGTTTGGAGTTCAGAGGAGAGGTACAAGGTCAAGATGTAAGTTTGAGAGTCTTCAGTGTGTGGATAGTAGTCAAAGCCAGGAGACCAGATGAGCTCACCAAGGCACTGAACAGAGAGAGAAAAGAGGTCCGAGGAAAGAACTCTGGGCACTCCCAAGGTTTAGAGGTTGGGAAATATGGAGGAAATTAGCAAAGGAGAAAACCCGGGAGAACAGTGACTTGGATGCCAGGTGAAGAAGGTGTATAGTGGCGTGAAATCATGTAAGATGAGACTCGGCAGTTCGCCGAGGCAGCGGTGTGGCGGTCCTTGGTGGGTAAAGCCTGGGTGGAGGGGGTCCGAAAGAACGGAGAAGAGAGACTGTCTGTATAGACACGTCTTAAATTCTGCTCTACGGGTAAAGAAAGAGATGGGGTCGTAGCTGGAAGGGGGACTGAGATCAAGAGAGGCGTTTTTTGTTTTTTGTTTAAGTTGGGAGAATTGTCAGCATGTGAGTATGCTGACCGGAGCGATTCCGGAAAGGGGGAGAAATTGCAAGGAGGGGGAGTGCTAAGTGATAATACTGCTATAGGCATTACCGAAGTTTTCCCATTTGGTTTAATCATAACTGAACGTAGGCATTATTGTACGTTTTACTCAGAGTATACTGATGGACAGATAGATGCTGCTTTTCTTTTAGTCTGACTAACCTTTATTTTTAAAGTAACTCTGCTGGCTAGTAATTGTTTAAGTTGTGTTTACACGGAAAAGTTAGAAAACCAATGACTGAATATTTGGGATGATTTTTGTTGTCAGCCGCAGTTTTGCTTTTGGCCAGTATAAAGTCTCTCCTTCCGTTGCAGGCATCGTACCAGACTTTTAGACATAGCGGGTTATTTAATCTTCACAGTAACTATGAAGCAGATAGTAATATCCCCCATTTTATAAGTGAGGAAATTGGGACTCAGAGAGGTTAAGTCACTTGTCCAAGATCACACAGCTTATAACTGACAGAGTCAAGATTTGGATCCAAGTCTGATAGTCTTTAGAACCTAGGTTTTTTTTCCGATGTTACCTCCCCTAGCTAAGATAGGAAAATAGAGATGTAGTTGAAAGGGGCCAGAGTGAGGGGGAAGGAGTAAATTTGGTTTTAATTGTGCTGTGATCCACACATTCGTGATGACTTCACTGGTTTTCCTGGGTATCTTCAATGTGGGCCTCATCTCCCGGCTTTCTAATTAATGTCAGTTAGGTAGAGGACTGGGCCATTCTTTCCTCATAAAAGAGAAGGCCTCCTTTTAGCCTTCATCTGCAGTAGAAAAATGCTTAGGGTATAATGGTAAAGCAGGATTCATTTGTATATATAATATGAGAGCAGTTACTTGAAAACAAGTGGAAAAAACTGGGGGGAAATATGTGCAGTAGAAATGTGTGGATGAGTTATGGGTGTGGGAGTCAATTTTTTTATTTCACTTTTCTGCATGTCCCTTAAATATGTATTACTTTAACAGTAATACTGCCATTTAAATTTTTATTAATTTATGCTAGAAATGAAACACAGTTGCTTAGAAGTTCACAGAACTTCTTTGACCATGTGTGAAATATACTTGAGGGAATGGGATACTTAATAGTAAGGTTATTAAGCTTGTAGTTTCTATAAAAATGATGGTCTTTTAGCACTTTAAATTGACTTGATGGAATTGTCAGGGGATGTTTCCAGAACTTAGTAATGTGGGTCATAAGCTGAATAATAAAGTTTTAAGAAATTTTAAAATATAAATAACCTTTGAACAAGAAGAGTCATAATGAATCCATCCAAACTTTCATAGGCCAACAAAGTTAAGATATTTAGTTTAAGTTATATGCTCAAGAACTTGGGCTTTATGGGCTATCTGGTGCTATTCTAGTTTCTAGAATGTGAACTTCTTTGTTTTATGGCAACTGTAGGAGGATTATGGCCTAAAGAAGATGGTTGGGCAAGAAAAATTGTTTTCTGATTGGCACTGCTGAATACAAGGACCCTTGGAATCTTTTTATATCTTCATGTCTTTAAAACGTGAGAATACGAGTGTACTGTCCCCCTACCTATAGACCAATAGGAATATCAGATTGCTATCCATATCTGAGAAGTCTCACAGAAAAATGAACCACTGATAGTTTTTCAAGGGCACACCTTTTAAAAAGCAGTAGTGTTTATGAATTTGTTCATTCAAAAGACATTTGTGGGTCTACCCTGAGCCAGGCACTATGCCAAGACAGGGCTCCCAGCAGACCATTACTGTGGAAGGCTTCGGTTTTAAGACTCTCTAAGCAAATTCTTATTATATGACCCATTCTGCATCTTGCGGACAGCAGTACTACATTTCAGTTCTCAGAGAGTTTGGAGGATAATTGTGAGATTGCCCCAACTCCTGAGAACTCTTATCTTTCCACGACTAAAGAAAACAAATCTTAGAAAATGCTGGACAGAAATGGTCCAGATCTACGCACTCAAATAAATAATTGATATGATTATTCTGGGTAAATTAGGTAAATCAGAATCAGTCCCTTTGTCAAATAATTAATGGTTGGTAGCAACCTTGAATCCTATTAAATCGTTATAAACCCTGTTCAAAAAAAAGAAGGGTGCCATCTACTGGCTGAAGGAGAGCAGTGCACATTCCCTGTTTTAATTCACCGCTACATCTGCTGGTCTAAACCAGGACATGCTGAAATGCTTGAAGCTAAGCTCTTCAGTTTCTTAGAAATATTTTGGATTTACACTTAGTTTATTCGTAGTTGTTATGGAATTTATTTCACATAAAAAATGTATAATACATCAGATATAAATTTACATTTTACTCAATAGTGTTATCAATTAATTAGAGATTCTAACAAAAGCAGAGGTAGTGGAGGCTATCTTGTCAGCGGACTGAAGCCAGTAGGTGTGTCCAGGATTTAAGGTGGGAGCTTCCCTCCCTCCATGTCTGAGCCAGTCCAGATTCAGTCTGGGAACCTCTCACCTGTTCTGGCCATGAACAGCATCGTGGGCCAGCAAGCAAGGCCTCATTGCTCAGTATAGATTCATCCATCACTTTGAATTACGGCATTTTATCATCTGATTATGATTGAGGCAGCCTTCACTTTTTAACAGTGACTTAATTGTTGAAACAATGAACATTTACTGTGGGTCTGTGGTCTCCTAATGCACCCAGTGATCCCAAAGGATCCCAAAGGATCCTGGGAGACTGCCATGTTCAGGCCAGGTTCACCCTGTGGCAGTATGATTAGATGCTTTTTATTATTTTAAGTTTAGAGTAGTTGAAATAAATGCTTGTCAGTGAATAAATAAGGATGTCTCGAGATACCAACTAGTAATTCCCCAGTTATCAAAAGAAGCAAGCCAGGGCGCCTGGGTGGCTCAGTAGGTGAACTGCCCGCCTTCGGGTCAGGTCATGATCCCAGGGTCCTGGGAAGGAGCCCCGCATCGGGCTCCCTGCTCAGCCAGGAGCCTGCTTCTCCCTCTCCCTCATTCCCTCCCCACTGCTTGTACGTGCGTGCTCTCTCTCTCTCTCTCTCTCTCTCTTTCACTCTGTCTCGCTCACACTCTCTCAAACAAATAAAAAAACTTAAAAATACCATGCCACTTAAAATTATTCACCTGTGACTCAAGCACAAAGACTTCACTTTTGTACCTTTTCCTATTTATATTAAGTATTCATACTTGAAAGGATTTCTGAAAAGATTGAGCATAATTACGATTAGACTATTCTGCCTTCTTTTCCCCTCCCCTTAGAAGGAAAAATGTTGGATGTATAAATAATTCCTGATTGATACGACTGGGAAACCTGGGGCTTTTTTTGCCTGGACTCTTCTCTTCTCTTCCAACATTTGTTGGACTTGAGGCTGTCTCAGTACCAGTCGGAATCACCACTGCTAACATTTACTGTGCCTTGTAGTTAATACATTCATGATACCTGGTGTAGTTAGATTCACAGATAATTTACAGTCGTTGCCCTCAGAGGAGCTAAAATCTCAATAGTAATAAAACCACAAATGAAAACATTTTTAGTTATTGTGAATACATTAAATCATCCAGAGACTTAAATTTAAAAATTAACTTGTAAATAAAGGAAATTTTTCATTTAGTTTGTCTTTTACCAGGTAATAAGAAGTATTTGTTTTTATTTACATATATTGCTTATTTTTAAAGAAAAACATGTTTAGGACTTATCTTTTTAAAAACAGATATTTTATGTTTATTTTGTGTTTTATATTGTGTTTATTTTATAAAATTATGTACCCATTTAAAAAAAAAAAAAAGGGTGGAAAAGTACAAAAAGGGAAACAAAAATCACCAGAAATCCTATTTAGTTGTGATCACTTATTACAGTAAAAACATCCCTTCAGACTTTCTGTATGTCTGTGAATATAATTGTATGTAAGTGTTTTACTGTTCTATTCTAGAGCCTTTTCTCACTGAATAGCCACAAGAACATCTTTGCATAATAGACTGTGTAAATCTCCATCACATTTAATGGCTACCTGGTGTTCCATTATATTATAATTTATGTAATCAGTCTCCTGCCAATAGCACTTATACTGTAATTTTTCACTATTAAACACCATAGTGAACCTCTGTAGGTGTGCATCTTTTTATACTTTTCTCAGTCAGGAAATTTGTCCTAAAGACAACTAATGTTATTGTTGAATCCAGGGGCATTTAAAAATGTTTTTGATGTCCAAAGTACAAAGTTGATACATTTAGAAGATGCTGAGAGTGCATACAGGTTTCCTAGCTCCCTCGCCATTAGTGGCTTCTATTACTTTGAAATGTTTGCCAATCTGATAAATGGAAAATAATCTCTTTCTTCCTTTACTGTTTCTCTCCAAAGTCCCGCTGCTCTAAAGGCTTTTATGCAAATAATCTGTGATTGAAGTCTTACACATCTCTCCAGCCCCCATATTTCCTCTTGATCTGATATAGCTTATTTCTTTCTCAAGAGCCCAGGCTTCCTTTTCCTTAAAATCAAAAAGTAAAACATGTCTTAATTATTTCTCCAGAAATTGGCATCTGTCTTTCCTATTCTAAGAAAGATTCTTTAAGAGAGGTAATAATATCTTTCTTCTAGGACAATATTGGATTCATTCTAATAAAATGTATTTTCTCCAGCTCTTTTTAGTAGCTGCTGCTAAGTATACTTTTTAATGTTAATGTTTACGCTCATTTCTTAATGGCCTTATGACCAGCTTTGAGGGCTTTTGCTAATTACAGTAAAATCTCTTTCTTTTGCCTTTTTGCTGATTTCAGTATCTGGTAGATCTTATATTAAATATGTTTATTCTGAACCATTTTTAAGTTATTTGTCTCAAATGAAGCAACATTGTAGGTGAACGCTAGGACCACATATATAAATAAAACTATGAAAAAGCTTAGAGGTTTTTAATATCTAAGATATTTAAGAAGGAAATAGACTGTATGCTTTGTACTTTGCTTTGGTTCCGGTCAGAGGTTAAAAACAAATCCATTTCCTGGCAAATTGTTTAATGGTGACCACTTCTGAGGGATCTGCAGGGGAAGTCAGAGGAGTGACTAAAATATGTCCCTTCTGCATCCTTGCTTAATCTAATTTGAGAGCTTCCGAACATCTTTACCAGCTTCTGTCCCCAGGAAGCAAACTTCAGTTCCTGACTCTGATTACCATAACATCAGCACACACAGCTTCACTTCCACTTCCTGATGGATCTTCCTAGAATGCCTAGAACACGGAGTCATCATGATCTGACACAGGCAGTTCTGTCTGTCAAGCTGAAGGCCTTCAAACAATGTAAGCATTGAGGAATATATTCCTGGAATCATTTTTAAATTAATTGGAAGTGGCACTGTGCATCACTTAAATTTAGGTCTGAGGTGACAAGAACATCTCTATAACCCTTATTTCCCACTCACTGCCGCTCTAATGGGCTTGGCATCCGGTGGTAAGAGGCACTCGATGTAATGTGGAAAGGAATTTGGTGACAGAGAGACCGAATCACAGGCACTTGCTCAGTTTAAAATGGGAGATAATGACCAATGTTGTATTTTGTTTTCTGAGGTGGGTTTTTTTCCCCCCTAAGCCAAGGGAGCAGGAAAAGAAAAAAAAAAACCCACAGCTTTTTTTATTGGCATATTGCCAAAATACCTCTTCTAAAAACCCACCAGGTTCCTTTTATAAGTAAAATAGGACCCAAGCATTTTATAAAGTGGGAATGTGCAACAATTATTAGAAAAGATAAGCTCTGCCATAAAAGCCTTCTTGTTCCAAAGCCTGACACAAATCAGGCTTAATCACCTCAGGAATGTTCCTGGCCTTATTCCACTGGAGGAAAAATATCCTTGATTTCATTTGGGTTTTCTTTTTCTTTGTCCTTATTTCAATATGGAGCATAGAAAATTGGACTCAGATGAGCAGATCTCTCTAAATAAGGCACTGTGGAACGAAGACCCAATAGCCTATGCTTCTCCCTACGCTTTGTTTTAAAAGGTACCTATTATTGGTTGGTCACTTAGAAATACCTAGGAATCTATAAAACATTTTTATATGTATATGTTGATATATTTTTATATATTACTTTTCGTTTCCCAGTATATCTGATAATGAAGTGGTCTCTCAAATTGAATTCTCCTGACCGAAATGATTCTAAGAAGAAATCTTTTTTTAATGTGCTGTGTATCTTTCTACAGTGTAGACTGTGCTGAACATAATTTCTATAATTTTTGGTGAACCAAATCTATATATCGGATATATATCAGTTATTGTTTGTTTCTTGTGCTAATGGATCCTGGCCTTTTATAGTTCTTCATTCTTTTTGTAATTTTTCTCAATCCTAGTTTGGCTCTTATTTTTTCCTTCCCACTATTCCATTTCCTTCTGAAATGCTGCTGCCTATTTTATACATTTTATGCTAGGTTCCTTACTTTGCCTTTAAATTTGCTGCTCCGAGGGTCCCTCTGCTCTAGCTTCATCCACACACAGAAGGCTGCCAGGTCTGCGTCTCTAGTCGACTTCTGAGCTCCTTGCTCATGGACCCACTTGCTAGACACCGATGCTCGCATGTCCTGCTGGTCTCACGTGTGTTCCCACATGAATGTTATTTACTGCCCTGCCCCCGTCCCCACGCAGCATCCTACTCCTGGGTCACTCACGGTGAGTGGCCGTGTCATCCGTAGAGCCGCCCGGAGGGAAAAGCTGGATTCTCATCATGACCACACTCTTTCTCACCGCTGTATCTAATCACTCAGCACGTCTTGCTTCTCCACACTCCCACTGCCATTGTCCCTGCCGCAGGATGGTCACGACGGACCTCTCCTCCGTGCCTCCCACCCGGTCTCTCCATAGTCCTTTCTCCACACCGCGAGAGGGCTCTGGCCTTCATCTTCCCCGGGGTTCATCCTGCATCTGTACCACTCACTCTGCCTTTCTTCATGTCACCGTGGGCAAGGTGTCCGTGCCGCGGGCATAGGTCCATCACGTCCATCTGTCGGAGGACCTCGCTCCCAGGAGTACCCCAGCCTTTGCTGATTGTCAGTCCCCCGCTGCTGTGTGTACAGCTGTACAGCTGTGTGTACAGCTCCTCCCGCCTCTGCAGATTCTCTCTTGATGTTCCCCATCTTTCTCCAACTACTCCTTTGGTCCGTCAGCCCCAGCTGTGGTCCTCGGCATCTGAACACAGTCTGCGCAGTCGGCCGTCGGGTTTGCCCTGCACGTGCCTGTTGCGCATCAGCAGTGGTGTGGCCCAGAGGCACGCAGCAGCCTGGGTCTCACTCAGAGCTCTCGGTCTCCTCACCGCCTCTCGTCGCTCCCGTGCGGGCTGCGTCCCTCCCGTGCCTCCAGCTGCCCAAGCCCGGAAACCAGCAGAGACTCATCATCTCGGCTTCTCTCATTTCCCTTCATTCCCTTCATGTCATCCACGGGCAAGTCCTGCTTGTTGGCTGTGCTTCCAGACACGGCCTGGCCCCTTTCATCTCTCGCCATTACATTCATCTTTTGCCTCGCAGAGTTTTCCGGCCTCTTCTTTACACCCCCCCCCCCCCCCCCCCCCCCCCCCCCCCCCCCCCCCCCCCCCCCCCCCCCCCCCCCCCCCGCCACCGAACTCTCCCTCCACACAGCAGCTGGAGATTTGTAAAGTGTCAGATGACGTCACTCTGAACAACGCTTCAGAGGCTCCCCGTGAAGAAGTCTTGTGGAATGTAGCCCCACGTGCCAGCCGGCCTCCTCTTGGACCACCCAGTCACCCCTCCCACCCGCAGACACCCCCCTGCCCCCCACCGCACGCCAGCCTTCCTCCTGCTGGTCCAGCAGACTCCTTGCCCAGGTGCTGGCCTGGCGGCTCTGTGTTGGCTTGTAGAGTTTCAACCCTGTTTGCGTTCGTCTCCCCCGAGAAGCTTCCCCAGACCATCAGTCCCTCTCGGATGGCATCCTGTTTTCTTCTTTTCACAGCACTGTTGCAAAATGAAGTTCTTTTGACCATTTACTTGTCTTATCTGTCCTCACAGAATGTAAATTTTAAGAGGATAGAGACCTCATTTGTCTTGTTCACTGTTGTAACCTCAGCACCTGATAGAGTACCTAGCATGGAGAATGTGTCCAGGAGACATCTGTTGGATGAAACCTGATCACTGTTTCTGCCATTTCAATGGCCCACTCTTCCCTGGAGAATAAAATCCAAGTTCCTTGAAATGGTTTGGTTGCTCTCTGGTCTCGCTCCTACTCATTTTTAATCCACTGGTTCTTAATGGGGGCATTTTGACTTCCCCTCCCCACAGAAGAAAGATACTTGGCAACATCCACAGACAGTTCTGATTATCATGACAGTGGAGGTGTTCTGGCATTCCATGGATAGAGGCCAGGGGTGCAGCTCGGTGGCCTGCACTGCACGGGACTGGCCCCAGAAAAAAGGATCTGATGCAAATGTTCACAACGCATCGCTCAAGACTCTGGCTGGTTCTCTCTTTATTGCACTCAGAGTTCTAGCCTTGCTGAAAGGCCATGTCCTTCTAGCCTCTGAGCCTTGACCTTGCTAATGTCGCCACTGAACATTCCTTCCTCTCTTCTGTTTCTGCTGCTGACTCTGTTCTTCGCCTGGATGGGGTCTTGAGGCAAATAAGGAGTTCATCTATTCTGGCAGTTTTGAGACTGTAAAAAATAACTTAAGTTTCCACCTTTGGGTGGAATTTAAGTTTTAGGTAAATTTAAGTTCTTACCTAAATTGAAGGTAACTTCCATGTACAAACATATTCTTCATGTCATTTTTTTTTTTTTTTTAGATGAATAGAACTGCTATCGGGGACTACAGTATTATTTCTATTAATCCAACCACAGAGAATAATTGCAGTGAATTAATAAAAACACATCTATTTAGAGCCTAAATCCATAAAATTAAGCTTTGTCAGTTTTTAGCTACAAATTGGGAAATTTAAGCACCTATTAGTGAATTTTAGTTTCTTTGTTTTTCGTGATTTGTGCTCCGTTAAAATATTTCACTTTTGAAAGATAAATGCATGTGGCTCTTCTAAGTGCATCAAAAATTATGTGTCGATAATGCCCTTAAAGAACACAATTGAGATTTGGATTCTTTATTAGATGACCTTGCCAGTTCCTGTTAACGATATTTGAATACCATCAATGCAAGTTGATTGCAGTGTTTTGACTTGACGTCTAGTCTGCCCTTGTTTTATTAGGAGAAAAGCTTTGTGGCCCTACTTTTGTCCCTCCCCAGCATTCCCATATCACCGACAAAGGAAAATGCTCTAAGGTGCTGGTATTTGTAAATATAGATTTTAGTATATGAGCAATAGAATCAGAGCCCACTAATTTGTTTTAAAACTATAATTTGCAATTTATGATTTTTAAATCAGAAAGAAGATTTTTAAAATAATTATGTTTATATAATGCTCTACTTGCTGATAAGTTTATAGCTTATAATATTAATTAATAGTACTTTCATCACAGCTTCTCTCTCTTTCTCATATCAAGGGTTTTGTGCAGTGGTTATTTTATAAAAGCTTTCCAAAGAATGAAACATTTTTTTATAGGATGAAAATATTCTCTCTGCCATTGAGCATTTGTTTTACTGTGTGTCTAGTGCTGCCGAATTTCTTTTTTGTATGTTCTGACTTGGTAGGTATTGGCTTTGGCTTTGAAAATGGCTAAGAAATCTTTTAGCTTATCCATATCTTTATCTGACTTGTATACATCAGCTTTGCTAAGAAACCGCAAACAGGTACCTACACATTTTACCCACCCCTTAATTTAAAACTTTGGCACCAGGTGGATTCTCCAGTTGTGCCTTTCTGTTTCTCTCACCTTTCAGCGCTCTGGCCTTACTTCACTGGGTTCTTTACTCCTTTCCTACCATGAATATTTACTGAATTCACTTACCGAGCTCTGTTCTAAAGGGTCGTGATATGCTCTAAATAAAAGGTGATCTCTTTGGAGAGACAAGTTCCTAAGTAATTACATTTAATAGTGTGTGATAAATCCCACAATGGAGAGAGGTACAAAAGACATTGGTGGCGTAGGATTCTTAAAAGTCACTTCTGCTTGGGGGATTGTAGAGACTGAGAGGGTGGAATATTTGAACTGCACCCCTAGCTAGAAAAAGGGCAGGGGACCTGCGGGAAGAGTCTAGGCAGAAGGAAGAGAATGACTTACTTGGAACCATCGCTGGTCCAGAAGACTTGCTGGTCATCTTCATTTCTTGCTTTCTCCCTCCTAAGTGATGTCGTCAAGCATAATCAGCATAATCCTGCCATCAGCTGTATTATGCTGTATTTTGAACAGATAATTTGAGTTAGGTTTTCCATTCAAAAGGAATAAAGAGCCACTGAAGACAGGTCATTAGGGAGCTATCTGGCTGTATTTGGCTTTGCACATCTTTGAGTAGACCTAAATCTGCTCCGGGGGTCATGTACGTCTCTTTGTCTGTCTTAGTTATTCCCTTCTTACCTCAAGACTTACTGTAAATAAAAAGCTGCTTTGTTTGAGGTATTTTTATTTTGGAGAGTGTTATTTTCTCAAAATTGATTTAGTTGTGGCTAAGGGGAAAAACTGAAGAGGCAGCTGTCAGAGATTTTATTTCTGAAGAGGTTCAAACTCTAGAAAGAAAATTACTTTAGAAAGAAGTCATTTAGCTACGAGTCTTTATGTGCTTGAATTTCATCCTCAAGAACACTTATCTTGGAAAATGACTTGACTGGTCAAAGGAATCATTATAGGAAGAAGGTGGGAACAGGCATCAGGTTAAAACATTTCAATTACGACTGGGATAAAAGAAACTATCAAAAGTTGGTCCTTTAAAAGGATCTCTCGAAGATGTTAGCCACCATTAAATAAAGATGATCATTTGAGCAATTCCAGTTTTCAATTTGATTTTGAGAAATGGTTACCATAAATCTGACCACTATTGTGGATGGAACTTAGGTATGTGGTGCTCTCACCGTTGTGTGTGTCATGGGGCTTGTGACCGCATACGTTCCACATGGGGGTCTGGTCCCTGCTAGAGTGCTAAATCACACCGAAACAGGATGGCAGGAACCCCATTAATAGCCACACTTTTCCTCCGCTCACCACCTCCTCTGATTATTCCTGTCTTTCTAGACTGCATTTCCGTGGCAGAAAGGGTAAGAATAGCTTTCCCAGTCCTAAATATGAAATATTTAATAGAAGGCTATCTCCCCACCTTTCGACTCGAGAAGTCGTTTTTAATCAGGACTCGGAATCCCAGCCTTGCCTTTGGCCTGAGAAGGAAGGAACAGCGTCCGCGTGAGTTTTCGCGCTGGACCCCGCGCAGTCGGCCACTTCCCCTTGTCGTCGCTGCTGTGACTTCCCAGCAGTGGTGGGTCCTGGTCGTGGCTGTATGAAGGCAGTGGCACCTTCCCAAATAGAAAGCTCTCAAGTGGGGTACAGCCGAAGTCAGGAGCCCCACCTCTCCTACGCAGAGAAACGGTGAAGGCGGCCATTTGGAGACGGCGCACACACCTTATTCGTCCCGGCAGGGATACACTTCAGAAAAGATAACCCTATTTTTATCTGTACATATTGGAATTTTTTTACTTGGCATCTGTAGCAAAAATAGAAAATCAGTAATCCCGGGGGTCTTGGTTGGTCCATTATTCACGTTAAAAGTTGCAGAGACTTCATGTTTATAAAACTTTCACTTCAGAATTCATCTGCTAGAGAAGTCCTTTTCCCACCCGAGTCCAACGCAGAAATTTCCCCGGAGGCCCTGGCGATTCCCGGGGGCCCGGCCGCCTTGCGCAGCCGCGGTAGTGGGCCGCGGGGCCCGCCGACGCCACGGCCTTGCGCAGCCGCAGTAGTGGACTGCGGGGGCTCCCAACCGCTACGGGCTTGCGCAGCCGCAGTAGTGGACTGCGGGGGCTCCCAACCGCCACGGGCTTGCACAGCCGCAGTTGCAGGAGGAGGGCACGTTTAAGGGTCACCTGCAATTTTCCGTCCCGCCTGGGAGCTTGTCTGGCGTTTCCCTCCTTTCTCCCTCCACTTCTCGAGTGAGTGGCCATGAGTCGGGCCGTGGGAGTCCTGCGGGCCGGCCCGAGAGTGGGCGCCGGGAGACTGAATTGGCTGTGTCCCCGCCGGGCGGCGGGCCTCCCTCTCACGGGCGCCTGGGCTGTCCCCCGCGTGTGCAAGATGGCAACCGTCAGGTGCGAGCTTCTCAAGAACTTCGCTTCCGAGGAGGCCGTGCCTCACAACAAGGTCTCCATCATCGGAACCGGATCGGTTGGCATGGCCTGTGCTATCAGCATCCTGTTAAGGGGCTTGACCGATGAACTTGCCCTTGTGGATGTTCATGAAGACAAACTGAAGGGGGAGACGATGGATCTTCAGCATGGCAGCCCCTTCGTGAAAATGCCAACTATTGTGTCCAGCACAGATTACCTCGTCACTGCAAACTCCAGCCTCGTGATCATCACCGCAGGGGCGCGCCAGGAAAAAGGGGAAACACGGCTGAATTTAGTCCATCGAAATGTGGACATCTTTAAATTAATGATTTCCAGTATTACCCAGTATAGCCCTCGCTGCAAAATGATCGTTGTTTCCAACCCAGTGGATATACTAACTTACGTGGCCTGGAAGTTGAGCGAATTTCCCCCAAACCGTGTTACTGGAAGTGGTTGTAGTCTGGACACGGCCCGTTTCCGTTTCTTGATTGGACAGAAGCTCGGTATCCACGCTGAAAGCTGTCATGGGTGGGTCCTGGGAGAGCATGGAGACTCGAGTGTGCCTGTGTGGAGTGGAGTGAACGTCGCTGGTGTCCCTCTGAAGAACCTGAACTCAGCCATAGGAACTGATCAAGATCCTGAGCAGTGGAAGAATGTCCACAAAGATGTGGTCGCTAGTGCCTATGAGATTATTAGAATGAAAGATTATACTTCTTGGGCCATTGGCCTATCTGTAGCTGATTTAACAGAAAGTATTTTGAAGAATCTTAGAAGAGTGCATCCAGTTTCCACATTAGTTAAGGGTCTCTATGGAATAAATGAAGAAGTATTCCTCAGTGTTCCGTGTATCTTGGGAGAGAATGGTATTACAGACCTTATAAAGATAAAGCTGACCACAGAAGAAGAGGCTTGTCTGAAGAAGAGTGCAGAAACGCTTTGGGAAATTCAGAAGGAGCTCAAGCTTTAAAGTTGTTGGAAACTACCTTTCTGAAGTTACTGAAGGGATAGTAGTTACAGGGTTTTGTTTGTCAAAAAAAAAAAAAAAATTTTTTTTTTTTTATAAGCTTGAATTTCTACAAGTTGGAAACAGGAAAGGAAGTAGAGTGAGTTGCCCCCAAGCTTTTTTTTTAGCATCTAGATGTCAGGATGCTTTTTCCCCCTGTAGTTCCTAAGTGGCCGCATCGAAGGTGTTTCTGTACCACAGATGTACCAGCACGTGCTGTGTGTGTGTGTGTGTGTGTTTGCTCTTTGGTCCAAAAAGGATTAGGATATAGGCATTTGTGTTATAGAAATGATAATTTTCATTAAGTACATGTTCTTTCATTCTGGATGGCTTATACTTTGTTTATTTACCATTTTTAAGATGTTGTAACTTCCTTTACAATGTAAAAATAAATGTACCTACAGAAGTACTTTGTGTAATGAAGCCATGAGCTGTCTTCATTCCACTGTGACAGTCTGTCACCTGGGCCTTAAAAAAAGCATTATAAAACGGGAGCTGCAAGTAGGTCCTGTTTATTTGGGGGCAGAGAGGCACATGCACACACGTACTCTTGTATGGATGCCAGGGAAGCAGGATCATTAGGTTAAAATGTGAAAAGAGGAGTGATCTGGTTGGCAGTTGTTACAAAGTGTTTAATGCAGTAAAATACAAAGCCTTTAGAAGGAGGCCTAACAGAGATGGCAAGTGTTTCTGTCACTTAGTCAGCAGGGAAAGGAGATACACTTAGATTTTGGAGTTGTTAAAAACCAAGCCTGACTAACGTTATTTTAGAACTGCCTCTGAGAACCTGACCTGTTAGCAAGTTAAATCAGGAAGTGTGTTACAGACTGTCCTTGTTCGGTCGGGTCTTACCAGCAGATTGGGCCCTGACCCCAAGATGCTCGCCTCCTCCCTGCTGCTAGTTCACTTCACTAGCAGGAAGCTTTTGTGTTTCAATTTTGCCCTGTTAGTGTCCTAGAAATTGGTTATTTTAATGAGTACTTCAAGGATTGTATTTCTCAGGAAGTTACACATTCACTTTTCATTCCTTGATCAATGGACTTTACTATAGATGCTAAACTTTATGCATCTGATAACAGTGAGGGTTTAGGAGAAAGTGAAGGTGCTTGTCAGGCCTTTACCTAAATGATGTAATAACTTAGAAAATTAAAAAAATTTTTTTGTTAATATCTTTATTTTAGAGAGAGCGAGCACACAGGATGGGGAGAGGGAGAGAGGACCTCAAGCCAACTCTGCTGAGCACAGAGCCCGATGCAGGGTTCCACCTCAAGACCTTGAGATCACGACCTGAGCTAAAGCCAAGGGTCAGATGCTTAACCAACTGTGCCACCCAGGCACCCTGAGAAAGATTTTTAAATTCATGTCAGCTTTCCTAATGCAATTGAATATTAAATAAATAATACGGTGTCTTTAAACATATTTCAAGATCCATGTGGCTATCAGCAGGGGTAATCAAAATTGAACGGTACCAGCAAATACTCTCTAAAGCCAGTCCTGGAAGGCCTGGGAGGCTCATTCCCTTAAGCGTCTGCCTTCAGCTCAGGTCATGATCCTAAGATCTTGGATCGAGTCCTGCATTGGGCTGCTTGCTCAGCGGAGAGCCTGCTTCTCCCTCTGCCTACTCTTCCCCCTGCTTGTTCTATCTCTCTCTGACATAAATTTAAAAAATAAAGCCAGTCCTCCTTAGTTGAATTTTATCGAGAAGATCTAGGACAGCAGTCTGCCCCCCAAAATGACCCTTTACCCTAGTGATCAGAGCTCCCATACTATTTTATTGGAAACATCTAGAAATGTTCTGATTACCCAGGAAGTAGTACATAGAGTGGGACAAATTGATGTACCAGGCTTTTGGAAAGTAGGAAGAATGGTGGTTTGGTTGTTCCAGCTGATTCTAAGAGCCATTTAAGCTTAACTGCACAGAGTTCCTCTTCTCCTTAGCCCAGTGCTTGAGTTTTCATTCAACCATGTTTCAGCCAAGTTTAACATAATTTTGAAGGGGATCAGAGGATGCCCTAGGTCTGTTTTGTAATTCTCTTCACTATGTCAGTCAGGATAGGCTGGGTTATGCTACAGTGAAAAACAGTCTCCAAATGTGTGGTTTAAAACAACAAAGGTTTATTTCTCTTGTAAAATCCAGTGTGGGTTTACGTGTGTCTCTCTAAGGGAACTGTCCTACACAAGGACAGTTTTGATCTTGAGGCACCTCTGTAGTAACACAGGTTTCCTTTTTTCCGTGGCAAGGTAAGAGTGGCCTGGAAACAGCTGCGGTTAAATGCATCACCCTGGATGTGATGCCCATTTCTTCTGCCAGAACTAGTCACATGGTTACCTAACTTCAAGAGGGTGGAGAAGTTGAACCCCCTGTGTCTAGAAGTCCACGACTTCTGGTTATCAGGGAACATTGCTAATAACCTGCCATGCCATTTTAAATAAAGTGGTAGCCATTGGAGGAGTATGTATGCTTTTGAAATCCTTCTTAGTGAAAGCTGGTATGTGATTAGAGGTTCTAGAGGTACCAAGTTTTCCAGGTCACGGGACCAGCGTGGCTGTGGTGAAAGAGCCCAGGGCGTCAGTCAGTTGTACTTAGAAAACATGTCACCATGGCTGGTTTAACCTCTCTGACCTCTGGTTTCTCATATGCAAAGTGCCGGCTCTCATTTCTGCTGCATGGAATTGTAAAGACTAAGTAATAGCCCTGTACTTGGTTCAGTGCCTGGCGTCCAGGTCATCTCAAATGGCAGACATTTTTATTCCTGTTCAAGAAACAGAGTCTTACTCTATTTTATGGAGAAGCTGAATTTCCAGGTTCTTCAGAATTACTCTTGGTACCATAATTATTGACCTATCTGAAGGCTTTCTCATCACTTGTTCCTAAAAAGCTTTTGTCATGCTACGTCCAGCATTGACGTCCTGCAAGAGGTAATTGAAGTAAAGGAGCTGGTGAATGGCAAAGACATTTTACAGCTTGAGCTTTTTATTCCAATAACTGCTTATTTTTTTAAGAATAGATGCTATAAGGATTTTCTAAAATTAATTGGGTAGATAGCAGCTTTTAAGGAGTTTTTCAGCACACCATATATGACCAAAAGTCTTTTTTTTTTTTTCCTGCCAAGACACGCATGATGAATGCGCAGCCGTGTCCCAGGTCTCCTGCTGGCATCCTGGCTTTATGGCCCTTTACAAAGCTGTTGCAGTGTGAACGACAGTAACATTGTCAGAGGCACAATCTTGAATCTGTTCTGATGTCTGAAAAGTTGCTCATACTCAGTCTTTAGAATGTCCATATTATGACGAAGTACTTACAATAGGTTTCCCAATTGTCATGACATTGTATTTGAGAACTGCCTTTAGGAAGTTGTACTTTCCAATAATATGACAACCCATCACTGCTGGACACAAACACTGGAACTTAAGGATGAGGTTCTTGAGCAGTGGACATGTTGCCCAGGGGGTGCCATTCCTGTCTTAGTCTTTGTGGAGAGCAGTGGCCCTGCTTAGAAGGGTAGCCCTGTGACCCCTAGCCAAGGTCAAATTCTTCCTGGTCCGAGGAAAGAGGGAAGAGATCCCAGAGTTTGCAAAGTGCTGCAGAGTAAAACTGAGTTGTTGGATGGAGACTAGTTCCTAGCATGCCCTGGCCTCACCAGACTGTTGGGATGTAGGGTAGGGAATGGGTTTATGCCAGTAGCTGTCAATGTTATTGTGGAATCTAGTACATTGGTGTTATAATCAAATTTGCTTAAATTAACTCAACCCCGGGGCTCAGTGGGTTAAGCCGCTGCCTTCGGCTCAGGTCGTGATCCCAGGGTCCTGGGATGGAGCCCCGCGTTGGGCTCTCTGCTCAGCAGGGAGCCTGCTTCCTCCTCTCTCTCTCTCTCTCTCTGCCTGCCTCTCCATCTACTTGTGATCTCTCTCTCTGCCAAATAAATAAATAAAATCTTTAAAAAAAAAAATTAACTCAACCTCTAAATCTTTTCAAGCACATTTTTTTATCCTTTTGTTTTTCAAGCACATTTTTAAGCAGAAGGTTCTGTTAGCCTGTGATAGTGTATTACTGATAGACCCACACCTCTAAACTGCATCAGAAATTGACAGAGGATAAAAAAAAAAAAAGCAATAACAACAACAACAAAAACCCTGAAGGTTTTCATTTACTATCCATATAACAAAAATAGTAAGAACTTAAAAACCTGCTGTGAAACCCTTGCTTAAAGCAACATAAGGCCCTGTTTATAACTTAAATGTGGACTCTGGGTTTCCATTTCCACGGCTGTAAAATTAAAGAAGAGGCCTGAATGGTCCACTTGTCTCTCTTCCTTTATATCTCTTTGAAGCCTGTCTATTCCTAATTGGCTCTTTCTTCAAATGATTCCTTGCGGTGGCTCAGTAACTCATTTATGACCCTGGGAGCAAGTAAATGATACAATACTTGGGAAATTAAAGGCAAGGGGAAAAAAAATCAGTCCAAGAGGAGGAAATGGGAACACAGGCCCCCATGCTGAAGTAGAACGCCCAACCTTTACTCCTCCCCAGACCTCAGCTGCTTCCCCCCGACTCCTCCCTTCTCAACAACTGCCCGTGTCCCACATCCCTGAGAAGGTGAAATGGTAAATGATTCATGTCCTCGCTCTCTGACACCCCATTTGAAAACTCATTAGGTTTAGTTGTGACAGATGTTACAACCAGTGACGGCGAAGGGAAAGAACTAGGCAGCACATCGTAGACCCTGACCAGAGATGTCTTTGAACTGAGAAAGTGTATGCAAAAGATTCCTCAGTGGGGCCATGTTGGTATTTTGGACAAAGCAATTTTTTTTTGAAGATTTTATTAATTTATTTTAGAGAGAGCTCGAGAGAGAGGGAGAGGGAGAAGCAGGCTCTCCCCTGAGCAGGGAGCTCCACGTAGGGCTCAATCCCAGAACCCTGGGATCATAATCAGAGCCAAAGGCACATGCTTAATGGACTGAGCACTCTAGGTGCCCCCAAAGCAGTACGTTAGCTATTTAGAATCTTTCCCCAACCCCAATGCAAACAGCAGTTCCCTGTGGTTTTGGCAACCAAAGTGGCATGACAGGATTTGAGAACTCCTGTTGGGAACTACAGTTCCAGTCCCTCCCCAGTACTACCTCTGGTTGACAACCTCTCATGGAGGATTCGCCACAGTACAAGCTGGAGAGTTGCGTGGAAGACTGGGCTAGGGAGAGGCATACCTGCCATGGACGTGTGTGTCTTGGGTCCTGGTGTCTGGGACCCAAACATTGAGATGGTTGGCACGGACCTCCTACAGACTACATAGAATAGGTAACCTCCTGGATCTCCCAATGTTAGAATACTTAGACCAAAATGACACTGAACTATAATGTTTTCAACAGATCTGTCATATTATATCTATGCATGTGAACTGTGTTCTTGCAGCCCAGCACTGATGATGCTGCCATGACAATAGCTAGTAGATCACCAAACACCACGTGCTCGGTGCTGTGCTTGCATCCTCACCACCGTGTAAGCAGGTGATGATCTCCATTCTATACACGTGGGATCTACCGCTTAGAGACAGGAAGCAGTTTCCCCAGGTAGTGGAGTTAGGATTTGAACAGAGAAGTCTAGCCAGTACCAGAGTCTGTGCTGCAGGGACTGGAGCGCATGCCTAGCACTTGACGAGGCCTGAACACGACACACTGGCTACATTTAGAGACAAGGGAAGGAACCAGCTTCAAAACCAAGTGAAGTAAGAAAACATCAGCCGACTCTCAGAACAACCCACCCAGAGATGACTTGGTGCTGTCAAGGAGTGCAAGGTGCTTCACAGCTCTCAGGGGGTCTTTATCCTTGAGAAACGCAGTTCGGATGTGGTTGATGAGAATACCGTAAGGCCATGCCATGCTGTAGAGCTGAAGCTATGAATTCACAGCAGGCCCAGATAGATTAAATAATGAACCAAACCGTGTATAGCTCGGACTATCTAGTGGAAAGATGATCGAGCTCCCGTAGTGAGTGCTGCCCTCCCTTAGAGCAGCGCCCTCCATCCATGGAGCACCCTGCCGAGTCTCTTCTCTTCATTTCTTCCTTTTGGCTCCAGAATTCTTGGTGTAGTTAAGATAAACAGAACTCCCTCCCCCCCCCCCCGCCCGCAAAAACCCAGAACTCCCATTCTTAGCTGTATCTTTATATATGAAAGCCAACAACACATAGCATTCTTCTGGTAGGAAATAAATATTATGGAGAGTTGACAATTTAAATTATGTTGCCTTCCAGATTTAGAATGGCATTTTATGTTATTTAAAGGAAGAAGAAAAGAGGTTTCTCATTTCCTTTTAAGGTAGCAAGAACAGTCCTTACCTTTTATTGTACCCACAAGCAATGCAGTATCATTGGGGCAGCAACAGGGTCTCTCTCATTGCTTTGGCTCCTTTCCCCTTCTTTTAATTTTGATAACTGATTTCTTTTCCTTCTTTCAGATGAAAGACTTTCGAAGTAAAATGCAGTCAATATTTCCAGCAATTCCCAAGAACTCGGAATCGCCTCTTGAGTGGGAGGAAGCATTGAAATCCAAATGAGATGAGCATGGTGGGAAAAGTCTAAAACAAACGTCATGGAGAAGGGTGGCTTTGGAGATGTCACAGAAGCAAAGGGACTCCCCTGATTTATCATCAGGGACATGTGCATTGCTGACCGAACCCATGGGATGGATGGCGTTCAGTGCTGCACAGGAGGCCTATATTCTGTGTGCTTTACTTTAGTGTGTGTGTGTGTGTGTGTGTGTGTGTGTGTGTGTGTGTGTGAAGGTTTTCCCAAAATTAGGAAGATTCTTGCAAAATAATTACATGGATAACCTCTCGGTGGAGAAGATCCCAAGGGAAATCCTTCTGTTTACAAGGGCTAAAACCAAGTTTTGTACCTGGGGGAAGAATAAACGTGTAGTAACAGATGATGGAAAATCTTTATAGACAGACTCCTAACAGCACTAGTACTTCACTGTGTCTAATTAAATGAGTTTCCACAGCCTTCCTTGTTGGATGTAATTGTCAGGGCATGGAAGGCTTGCTGCTATTAGGCCCACTCCACAGTGACAGGTTCACAGGGAAACCCTGTCTGTCAGGCAGCGGATGTGGCTCCGTCGTCTGGAACACAGCCCTGGGTTTGCTCCTGCTTGCCAGTTAGCTGATGAGCTCACCCCAAGACCCTGGAAATTCTCAGACATAGAGAAGAAGCCAGGAACAGATTATGATAACCCACAGAGACAGTCATGCTAAAATAATAATTGTGGATATAAATTGTGCTTTTTTGAGGAGTCGGTTCTGTGTTCCTAAACATTGACTAATAGTTTGTAGTTTCACCTCAATTGTTCATGTAAAAATAGGCCAGTTATCACCTAGCTTAACAAATATTTTTAACCAGAAAGTTACTGAGGTATTGAGTCTCAGTATTAAGTACTGCCTCCTGACGGATTCCTACACACAGGCCCAGCCCTTTCCTGTCCTCCTGACCTCTCAGAGAAAACAGAGGAAAATGTCTACGTGCAATTATTTTTACTGGAGATGAACATTTTTTAAAGAAAGTACTTTAATATGTCAGTATATCCCAAAAAATATGGTTGGAGATCAGTAGTGCAATTTCTTTGTAATTAATTAGGCTTTAATTAGCAATCAGGTTTAATAAAGTACATTTGAAATTTTTCTGTTATAATGAAACCTTTTAGTGCTAAGGAAAATTTTTAAATGAAATGTCAAGTGCATAATGTAACATTTTTCTCTGGACCACGTTACCCTGTTAAAGTTGCTGTATTGTTAATTAAACAGGTGTAAGCAGCATCTGAGATCATATGTAACCTGTTAAAAATCCAGGACTAAAAGGAAAGAACCGTGGAATTTATCAGGGCGTATGGAGTAGCAAAAACTCTTTGCCCAGCTTTCATTTTTAACTAAATCTCTGCTAAGAAAAGATTCCTAGCCTCTGAATGGGCTGAAGGAAGGAAAGGCCAGAACCAAACTGAACAGTTTGTGTTCCTGTTACTGGCCTGAGTCTAGGAGCAGGGTGGGTGTGCTCTGTTCCCCCATGTCCTGGCACATGGGAGGCCTGAGGAATGAATGTTTGGACACATACTTCTGAGGCATGACTCGTGTTTACAAACCCTTTCCGTACGTCTTTTGTTCTTGAGGCATGGCAGGGCGGCCCCATAAGAATGATCGTGAATCACCTGCTGAGGGAGCGTTGACATGGGGACAGACTCCCTAGGAGACACCAGGCATAGGCTCCAGTCATATTTGAAAAGCAAAAATGGAGTAACGAAACTGAGAGTTGAAAGGAAAACAAGCAGTGTGATCGAAGTATTTTTCTATAGTCAGAACTCCGATATCAGAAGATTTAGTCATTTGTCTATTCCTTTTATACCAGAGGCATATTGTTAAATTGGTTAATGGAAAGGAAAAATGTTGAACAGATAATGTTATTCTTTATGTGAAGTACCATCTGTGTATTGAGTTCTGAACGTTCCTGGATATGGAAGAGAGGAAATGTTATGGAATTTCAAGTTTGCCTTCTTTGCTGTCTTTATCTTGGGTAGAGTATGACAAACATAATCACATTTATCTCCTGGAGCATAAAGAGTTTTAATCACCCTATTAACCAGGATGACATTTTTCACAGACTTAAAAAGGAATAGAACAGACATTATCTCCCCATAAGCAATCCATTTCATGGAGGCTGAGCACTAGAAATTTTTTAAAGGACGGATAACACAAGCCATTTCCATTTCATGCGTAAGCCCACATTAAGGCGGCTTTCCCTAAGAATGTTGCTTACCCTGGTTGAGTGTTAAGCTTTACGTTTAGAATCTCAGCACCAAAAGAGCTATTAGAGAAAGCAATATAGAGAAAATGTGATGGGCAGGGAGGGGCAACTTCCCAGGCCTCGGGATTCATTCACAGGAAAAAAAAAAAAAAAAACAACCAACATGTATTCCAAGAGGTTATTGCTACCCTGTAAAAATGTATCCATGGGCTGCTGTTACCTTCAGAGTCAAGAAAATACGATTTCTAAATAACCCCAGAATGAAAAACAAGGCACGGAAAGGGCCTCATGCGATGCTGAGCTGCCTTTCTCTACAAGAAACGGGGATTCTGATGATCCGGAGTTGGGGATGAACCACTGTGCGACCTGGCAGCGCAAAGGCGTGACTGCAGGTGACCCTCGCTCCGTCGCACCGACTCAGGCGACATGAGAAAAACCTCGCTCGGTGCTCAGTCCAAAGGTGGCATCTGATCACCTCATCTGTCATACATTGCTTTGTTTCATGGACAGTATGGGACTCAACTTGCAAATTAATCGTGCAACCTAAGGGGAAAATGTAAGAAATTAAGAAGGAAAAAAAAAAAAAGCCCATGGGGACAAAAGTAATTAAAATCCACTGAATTTAGCTATCTCACTGGGGGCAAAATTTAATCTCTCCTAGGTTTGGTTCATGAAGAATGTTGTATATTGTCACCAATTTTCATGTATCTTCTTTAAAAATAGAGCAAACAGTTAAGTGTAAAGTAAAATCAGCCAGGTAAACTATAAAATTATTTCTCCAAATAGTTAAATTTCTCACGAAAGGCAGTAAAATACAGATTTTTATAGTATATTATCATATTCCAGTGAGATGCTTTTCCTTTCTGCCAAGAGTCATTGAATAATATGTCAAGGATAGGGGTCTCTATATTGGTGTTATCAGGATTAATTATCAAAGGGGGCGCTTATATAAGGGGAAAGTGAGCATCTCTTGGAGGCAGTGACATTCATCTGTAATAATGAGTGAGGCTGTTAGCAAATTTTGTCTGAAGGCAGGTAACTCAGTTTGGGAGAAAATTAGACCAAGAAGCACATAGAGCTCAACTTTCCTGCCCAAGCAGTGGAGTGACTCAGGACCTAATTTGCATTTCTCAAACAAGCTTGCCTCATTATCATTTGGTGATAAAAAACAAAACAATAGTGAACACAGGCAAGAGATTATGTAAATGTTCTCAATGATGAAGGGTAAAGGCCATTTTTTTCTTAAGATTTTATTTTGTTAGTAGGAGCAAGCATGAGTAGGGGTGGGGGTTGAGGGGTCAGAGAGGGAAGGAGATTCCCTACTGAGCAGGGACCCTGATGTGGGCCTAGATCCCAGGATCCTGAGGTCATGACCTGAGCAGAAGGCAAAGGCTTAACCGACGGAGCCTTCCAGGAGCCCGTAAAGACCATTCGTAAGGGGCTCTCTTAGGAAGGCACACTGAGGTAGCTTGGCGCATGGATGCAACACCTACTACCCACTCACTCGTCTGAAAACGCTCCAAAATCCATCTTCCTCCTGCCCCTGCCTGGTGCCTCCGGCTTAGCACAGGAGTCCGGGTGTGCAGCCCGACAGATGGCCCTCCAGTGCCACGAACTCGGGGCTCCTGACCACAGACTTGGGGCTCCAGCGAGCCTGGGCCTGTTGTTCGGAGAGAGCACAAGTGGCCACACTGACTTGGAGGTCGCTCCGTTGGGACAGAGGTTACAAAGCTAAGAAAAGTCTAGCGTGGTAAATCTCATGCCAAGCTAATGTTAGAGCTCTCATTGAAAGATCCGAATGATTGAGGAAACCCTTTGCTCTGAAGCTAGCTTGTGGGCCAGCCCCAACTCTCTTCTCATAGATTTATTACAGAAGATCGTAGTCAAGTGTGGGACCGTCATGTCAGCAAGCCTAGCACATCCTCATCTAAGAGGACGACTTTTTATGCAAGTCCCTAGCGGTCCTGGAGATATGGCCCCGGCCTTGTCCGGGCTGACCCAGAGTTGGAGGCAAATGGCCTTTGTCTCCCTCCACAGATCAACATGTGGAGCGGTTCCCCCGTGTTTTCCCGGGTGTCTCTCCCAGAGACGTTCCCATGGGAATGGTCCGCATTCTTCACGGATCCACATTCATCACAGGAGTACCTTTGCTTTAATTCCTCAGTATCCCACATGCTACTGAAGAAGCAGGGGGTGAAGGGCGAGGTTAAAAACATAGGCCCGGGGGTGCCTGGTGGCTCAGTGGGTTAAGCCTCTGCCTTCAGCTCAGGTCATGATCTTGGGGTCCTTGGATCGAGCCCTGCGTAGGGCTCTCTGCTCAGCGGGGAACCTGCTTCCCCCCTCTCTCTGCCTGCCTCTCTGCCTACTTGTGATCTCTCTTTTAAATAAGTAAAATATTTAAACAAACAAAAAAACCAAAACAGGCTCTTTGAGACCTTAGAGAAGCACTTGCTCCACGACAAGGAAGTGGGTGTCATCCTTGCATGGTCTCTTCGGGGCACGACCGAGGCCATAATAGGCCCTCAGGAGCTCGCATGTGAGGGAGCGCGGGAGGAAGGAAGAAAAGAGGAAGGAGGCGGAGGAGGAAAGGCCCGGCGTGGGGAGGGAGGGACGTCCTCACTGGGAAGAGGGTCCCTACGTCCAAGACCACACGTCCAGCTCCTGGCCAAGCGGACCGATGACCGTCCCCTTCTCACCCATGCTGACCACATCGACCTCAGCCACCAAATCTCGAGAACAAGAAAAGTCACGTCAGAATGAGGAAGGAGTAGCATCGGCACCGGGTCCTGGGACCTGGCAGCGGTTGCTAATTCCCAGTCTCAGGACCAGACGGTCCAAAAATTAAAAATCAAAAGCAAAATCCTAATGCATTTCTCCGAGTCACGGAGCAAGAAGAAATAGAAGATGAGCCGGAGGACGAGTATTACTCAGGATGAGCCCGTGTGGGGCCGCAGGGGTGGCCCGGCAGAACCCAGTCGGGCTCCCAGAAGTAATGACAGTGGAACGTTCCTTGAACACTAAAGATAAAGAAAAGGAAAGAAAGAAAGAAAGAAAAATTCCCGGTGCTTCTCACTTCATTTTAGAGACTTCACTCTCTAGCAACAGCCTCTAGACATAAGGCTCCCCCTCACCTCTGGGCGGAGGAGGTTTATTTTGTAGCCGGAGCCCGAGCTGAAGTTTGGCTCCGAGTCCCCAGGACGCGCACGCGCCCCGCGGGCTGCCCCCCCACCCCCGCCCCCCGGAGAAATGAGACCGAGACCACCTCCCCGGGACCCCAACCCCACTTAGCAAGAAGTCTAATAATTCTCCCTAATCCACCCAATTTGTGCCTTCGGGGTAAGCTCCCGCGGCCCCCTCTCTGCTCAGCCAGTCGCTAAGTCGGTCACATGCGAATGACCCCGCGTGACAGCCCCGCGGGTCAGCGGCTCTGGGTTGCCCCTGCCCGGAGGCCGCGACCACTACCAGACAAGCGCGGGCTGGCAGGCTAGTACCCCCGCTCCGGGTCGCCACGCGTGACGTGGCTGCCGCAGTGGAAATCAGTAGCATCTCAGATACGTGAGAGCCGAGAGTCCCAGCGGGTCCGCACCGTCCTGACCCGGTGCGGTGACTGGATCCGCGGTGGCTCCGGACGCGGACGTCACCCTCAGAGCAGCCGTTGGCCCAGGAGCGAGGTGCGCGCAGCGGGTCAGTGCTCGCCCCCGGGCTGGTCAGCCGCAAGGCGTTGGCCAAGAAGATGCTGCCTCCCCCGGACCGTCCGCTGCCTCCCCCGGACCGTCCGCTGCCTCCCCCGGACTGTCCATTGTCTTCCAGGCGCCCCTCCACCCCTGCACGAGCACCTGGGGAACAAGACTGGAGCTGATCCTGTGCACAAGCGGAGGAACATTAACTCCAGCCTGGGGAAGCCTTCCCAATGCCTCACCTGGCACAAGGTCAAGGCCAGGGGCGGGGTGGTCAGAGTCCTTGGGTTTTGGATCCCTGCTCATGTTGCCCAGGTGTCCTGCACCACCCCCTGCGGAGACCTGTTCACGTCTGTCTTCTCGGGGGCTGCTTCTGGTGGATCCAACCCCAGGATCAGCCCCAGCTCTCCGAAAGGAGACAAGTGAGCCGCATGTTGGCAGGTTAAAATAGCCTCTGCCCTGTGTTTCTTTTCCTTTTTTCTTTCAGAACAAGGATCGGTTGATGTGGATGAGAGATTTTGCAAACCTCTTTGGAGGCTCATATTGTGGGATCCCCCGGGTGGCCCATGAGCACCTCCCAGAGCCCTTCCTCAGCTAGCGCGGTCTTCCCCGTCTTGGGGAGTCACTCCCCGAACCTCATCCTTGTTCACAGTGAGTTACTAAGGGTCACAGTAGTGATAGGCCAGTAAACATTTTCTCCGCAGCTAAAACTCCTTTGTGATCAATGCCAGTATAAACATTTAAAAAATTCTTCACGGAGTACCCAAGTCACCAGGCTGTCCTCCCTGAAGGGGGTCTCCAGGAGCTGGTGGGGTCCTCCCCCACCTGACTCTACCCTCCAAACCCCTCCAACCCTCCTCCAGCCTCCCAACCTTAACCCCAAGCCCAACTTACACCTGGGATGACTTTGGGCAAATGACCCACGCAGGCTCAGTGTCTCCATCTCTAAAATGGGTTCCAGAAGCACGTCCACATCACGTGTTCTGGGAGCGCTTCACAAAGCAGCCAGCCTGTGTCACAGGGGCACTTGATCTGACCCTCAGTGACAGCCTGGGACTCCTCCCGCAGGATACTCTTGTTCACCCCACTGTCCCACTGCTCTGCCTCCAGATCTCACCCACGGGAGGAGGGCGGGAGCCCTCTCGGGCCTGGGCTTCCGGGGCCGCACCTGCTGGTGAACCAGGCACCATGAGGAGAGAGTCCGCCCTCCAGCCTGGAACGTCCCCTGAGCCCTCAGGGACCGCTGGGCAGCCACAGGGGGAGCAGGGAAAGACTGGGACTGGGGAAAGAAGGGCTCGGGGCTCCTTCGTGACTCTGCCTACACCCACGTCCTCAAACCTCCCTCCAAGTCCTTGTGAAAACCCAGGTCCTGGCCCCACCCCCAAACCTCCAATTCAGTGGTCTGGGCGGGGCTTGGGAGCTTGCATCTGTAACTAGTTCCAGGGGACACTGACCTGCTGGTTCAGGCACCACAGTGAGAACCAAGGCCCCATTCTGTCTTTCTCTCAGGTCCGTGCTAGGCAGAAGAGGTGCCTCGGGAAAGCACCTTTGCTAATCCCTCGCTTGTATCCACAGGCCACCTTCCCAAGCTCCTGCGAAAGCTACAGCTCGTCCCACCCTCCTGATTCCGCTGCCACCTGCCTGCAACACACGGGTGGCTGTCACCCTCCCAACCCTGTCCCTGTCCCTTCCCTCCCTCATCACCTTAGAATCGCTCTCCTGGGCAGCCTGGCAGGAGTCTCACTGTCCTCCAGCCGCCCTGTGCCATGGGCTCCTCCACTCCCTGCCCTCGGGCGAGCCATCATTACAGGCAACGCGGACCCCTGGACAGGCTCAGGGGTCGTGGGAAATGAGCTGGCAGCTGACCATTTTCAGTCCCCGACTATTCCCATTTTAACTGGGAAAGGAGACAGGCTCACGGGAAGGAACAACTAGCCGAGACGGGTATGAGAGCCCCAAGGGGAAGGGGCAGGAAGGAGGAGAGCCCTTCCCCCAGGCCTGGTCAGGGAGGAGGACCTGGAGAGGGCAGGGGAGGGAGGGCCTTGGAGCTGGCTGCAGAGGGAAGAGAGCTTTGCAGGACGCGGGCCCCGGCGGGTCTGCGGTGCGGGAACCCGAGCCTGGGAAGTGAGTCAGTTTACCCAAGGCCTGGACTACCAGATGAGAAGTTTGGGTTTTGCCTCTAAGCAACGAGAAGTCCGTGACATTTCCTGAGCGGGTGATGTTAGGAAACTGGCATTTCCTTCCTTCCACTCATTCATTCATGCAACTCACTTAAAGCGCAATTACTAAGCGGCTGGCGGGTGCTGGGTGGGGACATAATCACGTTTAGAGGCTCTCCTTTAAGATTGGACTGGGGGTGCCTGGGTGGCTCAGTGGGTTAAGCCGCTGCCTCCAGCTCAGGTCATGATCTCAGGGTCATGGGATCGAGTCCCGCATCGGGCTCTCTGCTCGGCAGGGAGCCTGCTTCCCTCTCTCTCTCTCTCTGCCTGCCTCTCCATTAACTTGTGATTTCTCTCTGTCAAATAAATAAATAAAATCTTAAAAAAAAAAAAAAAAAAAAAAAAGATTGGACTGGATGCCAGCTGTGGCCCGCACCCGGGAGGCACCTCCCCCAGGCGGCCGGCAGGAGGCGCCAGGGTCCGGAGACACCGCTGAGTCCCGGGGCTGGGGCCGGGCCGGGTGTGGGCTGAGGGCTGCACGTTAACAGGTCTCATTGGCACTAACACTCCTCTTTTTATTTTATTATTTTTAAAAGATTTTATTTATTTATTTGACAGATCACAAAGAGGCGGTGGGTGGGGGTGGTGGAAGCAGGCTACCTGCTGAGCAGAGAGCGCGAGACGGGACTCGATTCGATCCCAGGACTCTGGGATCATGACCTGAGCCGAAGGCAGAGGCTGTAACCCACTGAGCCACCCAGGTGTCCCTAACACTCTTCTTTTTAAAGAGAAGGTGAGAGCACCGGGCAGAGCTGTACCCGAGCGGGACCCTGCGTCTCTCTGGGGTGAGGTGTCTGAGTTCCCCGGGGGCCCATGGAGGGTGGGGTCTGGTCCCGCAGGCGGTGGCGCCGCACGCCCGTCCAGCATGTTCCTGCCGCTGAGCATGGGGTCCGGTTCCCTACTCCGGGGTCCCACAGGGAGGGACAGCCACGGATCCAAATAGTGAGAACCATGGCACTTGCGTGACATTTACGGGGTGTGTGGGGGGGACTGTTCTGAAGACGCGCATGTATAAGCTCATTTCACTCTCAGAAACGCCCCGGGAGATGGAGAGGAAACTGGGGCCTTGGGAGGACGGAACTGTTCCCAGGGTCGCAGGCTGGAGGTCAAGCCAGGAGAAATAACCCGCCCAAGGTCACACATCTAATTGACGCCACAGGTAGGATTCCACCGCGTGTGAGACCTGCAAAGCCCCCTCTCCCCTTCCCCTGGCGGCCACCCAGCAGGGAAAGACTGGGGACAGGGCACTAGGAGGCCAGCGATCCCCAGTCCACCGAGCCCGGGGCCTTCGTAAAGGCAGTCGGGAAAGCAGAAATCAAGCTAGAAAGTTGCTAAGTGAAATGCATTTAGTCTCTGCTGGATAAACACAGCTTCACAGCCGTAGGGAAACCAGGCTCCAATGCAGAATTCTCGAGGGGGCGGGGACCCGACCCCTACCCAGTCCCGGATCCACGCCTTCAATGCCAGCACCTTACCCGCATGCGCATGTGGACCCCCAGCCTATCGTCCAAGCGCCCCCGGCGCCCCACCTGCCACCCTCACGTCTGACGTGGGGCTATGAATACCTGCGGGGAGGCCTCCGGGAGAAGATGGGCCCAGGGCTGGGCTGGTTGCCGCTTGCGGTCCCCTGCGCCCCAGCCGAGCCCAGGCCCCCCCTCAGCTTTGCACTGTGCGTGCATGACCCTGTCCCCTCCAGCCCCTCGCTGTGACAGCTGGACCCTCCGGGCACGTCCCTCCCAGGCCCCTGTAATTGTCACCAAGCGAACACAGTACCGGAGACGCTGATGTCCGTCGGAGGGCTAATGCACCGCTTGCAACCTTCTTTTCTTTACTCAGATGAGGAAGCTGACAAAAGGCTTCATGTTTCCATCCTTGCTTTAGCTGCCAGAAAGCTCGGTGGGATGCTGAACCGCGAGTCACAGCAAAATTTTATTATTTTTTATTATATTTTTTTAGGATTTTATTTATTTATTTGACAGAAAGAGAGAGAGAGAGCACAAGTAGGTAGAGCGGCAGGCAGGGGCAGAGGTCGAGGGAAGAGCAGGCTCTCCGAGGAGCAGGGAGCCCGATGTGGGGCTGGATCCCAGGACCTGGGATTATGCCCTGAGCCAAAGGCAGTGGCTTCACCAACTGAGCCACCCAGGAGCCCCGGGTCACAGCAATTTTATCACCTTCCCCACTTCCTCCTCCTTCCGTGTGACTTTTCCATTTTCTAGTCTCATTTTAGCAACCTGGTTGTGCACATGTCTTTTATTGGACGCTGCCTCAAATCCTTTTTAGAAGCTGACAGGGTATAAATTATAAATAAAAAATAAATACAGCTGAAATCTTCCCATTGTCGCTTTCTTACTTCTGGAGTTATCTGAAGGCCTGACATGGCGTTTGTGATCAATTCAACGTAAAACCTTTTATCCACCAACACGTTTTCAAAATTTCTGTTTCTGCAGGAGACCCTAGGTTGCCATCATCCTGGACTCACAACTGAAAATTTTTCACGGGAAAGCTGTTTATAAACATTGTCACTTTTAGCAGTGGCTGTTTGCAACACCTCAACTAAATCTTAATAAGTATTGTTTAAAATTTGGGGATCATTATTAATGAGCTGGGAATGGCTGAAGGAGGGGTGTAGCCTAGAGTCACTTCTGGTCGGAGAGGAAGCGTTTGGGGAATTTATACTGTAGCAGAGAGATTTCGATGTCATTCCTTCTCTTTCTGCCACCCTGAGAGGGACCCAAGGAAGGAGGGACGTCCGGTTAACAGGATGGGGCAGGTGTGCAGAGAGGTAGATGAAAGCTGCCGTTAACTCTGGAGGGAGTCTGGTTCTGACTGAGGAGAGACCTCTGAGCTACCCAGGGTCAGGACAAAGGCACCTTCTGACCTAAGTCTGGGGAAAGTGAGAGAGGGACAGATAGGCCTTGGTTACAGGCTTTAGTTTTTGAAATCTTAGCCTGTGAGATTCGATATTTGACCATTTTACGTTATCAGTATTTCACAGTTGTAATAGGAAGCAATAATGAAATGAAATGGAATAGAGCAGCACAGCATAAAATATGATAAAATAGCACAGAATAGAAAGTTGTTAAAAAGAAGTAGTAAGTGTGCGTGTGTGCGGGAAGCTGGCCACTGACAATTCTTTCACGAGCCTGGTTCTGACCTTCTTGCCTCAACTCCTGTCCACACCCAATTTGGCCCTGCTCGAACCCTCTAGACCCTGGGGTCTCTGTCACCATCCCTGTCCCCTCTCGACACTCTGAACTTGAAGTGGGACCCTCTCTCTCAGTCGCAGACTGGTTTTTCTGGCCATAACCCTGATTATTCACGCTGGTGGTATCTCCTGTTTCTGTCCCTGGCCTCCTGGCCCGGGGGTCCTCCTTCCACTGATCTCACCGAGGCTCGCCGGGAAAGACGGTATGCTCCTCATATTCTGGACTATATGAGCAAAGCACTTTGCCCCTTCAGAAGCAAGTCCTAATTGTTGGTCAGATTTTGAGAGAAGCATAGTCTGAAAAAGAACCTACAAAACCAGATTTATTCAGTGCTGGCAAAAGCTGCAGCCCCAGCAAGACTGGCCAGTGGCATTCTTCTCAGTGTGAAAAGTGCTGTCTATTTCCATACAATTGCCACTGGGTGCGGAGCTTTGGGTGATTTTTAAAGCCTTCTGCATACTCTTTGTACTGTTTGATATTTTTTTTCCCCCTGTGAGCATGGATCACTCTTCCGACTAGAACAGGTGATTAACCTTTTTTTAAATTTTATTTTGAGAATAAAATATTGCCTAGAGTATATTGTTGATCTAAACCCCAAACAGTCCCCAAGTCCAATCCCTCCTGGGGAAGGAGACAGACCCCAACTGCCTCCTTCCAGAATTGTAGCCTCCACCTGCTGGAAGAGTGTCCCCTGTGAGTCCTGACTACCAGGAACGCTCAGATTAGATGAGATCATCTGGCTTTCCCTGTTTTCTCTGCCTCTGGAGTGGAGCCCAGAGCTTCTCTCTGGACATTCCTGGACACCCAGGAAAAACAGACTGCACCGATGTTATCAGGTATGACTGCTGTGCTAAGAGGGCAAGAGACAGGCACACAGGAGGAAGCGTCCACATGAGGCTGGAGACCGAGATGGGGGAGATGAGTCTTCAAGTCACTAGACATCAGGGATTTCTGGGAACACCGTCGCTAAGAGAAAGGCATGGAACAGAGTCCCCCTGCAGACCTCAGAGAGAGTGTGGCCCTGCCGGCAATTTGATATTGGACTTCCGGCCTCCAGAATCCGTTTCTCCTTGAGGAAGTGCATTTCCATTGCTGAAGCGGCTGCAACGCCCCGTGGGCTCCACGCCCACCGGCTGACCCAGAGCCCGCTCCGTGCAGCCACCAGCGCTACCCACCGCATCCCACTGAGCGGGTTTGCCTGGCCGTCCCGCTCGCCGTGCGCCAGCTCCCGGAGGAGGGGGGTCCACGACGCTCTCCTTGTCTCCCCGCAACCCCCACGCACTCAGCACTTTGCAAGCAGTGGAGGCTGAGCAAACGTCCTCCTGTCGGGGGACCCTGGGGACGCCGAGGTCAGCCTCTCCTGCCCTCCTCTGATGCACCGCGAGGCCCTTTCCTTCTCAGACCGGTGCACACTTCCACCCCCACCCCCACCCCCCGGCCCCGGCCCCCGGCCCCCAGCCCCGGCCCCCAGCCCCAGGCACCGTCTTGCCACGTTTCCGCGTTCCCAGCCCTCGGGAGCCCGCCGGGTGCGGGGCGCGCGGGACGGACGGGAGGCTGCCCTGCGCGCTTCGTCCAGCAGAGGGCGGCCGAGCCCGGGCCCCGCGGCCGCTGCGTGAGGCTGTCCCGCGGCGCCGTCGGGGGGCGGGGCGGGGCGTGGCCGCGCTTCTTCCGACTCCGCGGCCCCGGCGGCCGCTCCTCGCAGTCTGGGGAGGGGTGGGGGGAATGGGGAGCCCCGCTGTCGCCCTGGTCTCCGCCGGGTCCTCCGCGAAATGGGCCGGAACGAGAGCAAGGCCTCGGCCGCCCCCCGAGGCCGGGATGGAGGCCCCGGAGGTGCGCAGGGTCCTTGTGGCCCCCAAAGGCTCCTGGGACCACACGACCCAGCACACTGCGCTCCGTGCCCTCAGACCCGCTCCCGACTCTCCCTCCCCAGACCTCCCCCCACCCCAGCCCCTACCCCAAACCCCTGCAGGGGCGGCACCCCGCGCTGCCTCCGCTTTGAGGGGCCCTAGCTGCAGGGGGCAGGCCGACCCCTCTTAGTGTCCCAAGAGGTGTTTCGGGCCGTTTGGGTTTTCACGTGCCTTTTTCCAACTGCTTTTAGAGATTGTTTTGCCTCCGACCAGTTACTACAGTGTTCAATGTAGAAAAATGACAGACAAGCGAATGAGTGGAAAAAAAAAAAAAAAAACCCCGAAGTCCCAGCCTCTGCCCCTATCCCCACTGGGGGATGTACTGCCGCATTTCACCTTCTGTGTGTGTGTGTGTGTGTGTGTGTGTGTGTGTGTGGACAGAGATGCATATTGTTTTTCCAAAATAGGAATCACATCCTCTCCCTGACCTGTCATCTTTTTTTTTTTAATTTTTATTTATTTTTTTATTTGAGTGAGGGACAGAACACGTAGGGGGAGGAGCAGTGAGAGAAGAACTAGCAGACTCCACACTGAGCCCAGAGCCGGTCAGGGGGCTCCATCCCAGGACCCCAAGATCCTGACCTGAGCTGACAGGAAGAGTCGGGGGCTTAACCAGCTCAGCCACCCAGACGCCCCTGTCACCTGCTTTTCCACCCAACGCAGGGGGGACATCTCTCCACGAGGGGGCTGCCATGGAAAACACACTCAGGAGTGCATAGGCCTGTGCAGCTGAGGGCTCTCACTGGTAAGTTTCTGGAAGCAGGAGGTTCATGGGCCCCCAAGGGCAGCATTGCTCACACTCTCGGTCCTCTGTGTTGGCGAGGTCTCCCCACAGCAGCCCCCAAGGCTTCATTCTGTCCCTTTCAAGAGCACTCTGAAGAACACCCCATTCCTGTACCTTTGCTCTTGTCTTCCCTGCCCCCACCTTGAGTTGAAACAACTCTGCCCTTTGTGTGCTACTTTAACTATGAGCAACACAAAATGAATCTTATTGACACGGGAAGGAACATCATTCTTTCTGCATGTGGGACAGGAAAGATGGGCCTCCAGATCAGCCGCGTGGAAGGGGGTGGGGTGGGGGTGGGGGTGCTTCTGCCCCCTGGGGGGACATTTGGCAATGTCTAGAGACATTTTTAATTGTCATGAGGAGGTATTGCTCCTGGCATCCGGTGCAGAGATGCTAGTCTGCAGAGATGCTGCTGAACTACCTGCGATGCCCAGGACAGCCCCCCGAAGTAATTAGCCACAGCAAAGGTCAACAGCGCAGAGGTCCAGGCCACCTGCTTCAGATGCTGGTCAGCACCCTCACTTGGGGTCCAAGAGCCTCCCAGCCTTGGTCTGCCTGCAACATTACCTGAGGGGCCATGGCCTTGACTGGTCACTCCTAGGCCCTGTCCATTTCACCCCAAGGTGGGAAGGTGGAGAGACAACGGAAGTGACGGGCCCGGAGCACTCGGGGAGGTGGCGGGGAGAATCACTCGGTAGCCAATGTGCCCTGTTTTGCTTTTTTTTTTTTTTTTTTAAAGATTTTATTTTTTCACTTGACAAAGAGAGACACAGCGAGAAAGGGAACACAAGCAGGGGGAGTGGGAGAGGGAGAAGCAGGCTGCTCCCTGCTCGGCAGGAAGCCTGATGTGGTGCTGAATCCTAGGACCCTGGGATCCAGGGACTGTAGGATCATGACCTCAGCTAAAGGCAGACGCTTAACAACTGAGCCACCCAGGCGCCTCTGTTTTGTTTTATTTTGCTGAGCAAGGATTCAGATCGTTTTCTCAGGGTTGTTTTTCTTTTTTTTTTTTTCTTTTTTTTTTCCTTTTCTCTTTTTGGGGCGGGCTGCGGGGAGGAAGACATGACTCATTTCAGCCCTTTTGACGCAGAATCCCAGAGTGTTGAAGCTCTAAGGAACTGGAGGCATTTTTCTCATCCAACCATTTCACTTTCCACACGGGAAACGGGACCCAGACGCAGGTGTACACAAAGCCCCTGTGCTCCGTTTCTTAATTTACAAAAAATAGCATCTCCCTTTCGCCAGGTACCACCTGTGCCTCAGGCACGTTCACACATTCCCTGCACGGCCCACGACAAACCTGTGATGGAAGCGTGACTTCCCAGGGGAGGGCGCTGAGCCGCATGGCTTCCCGGAAGCTGCAGAGCCAGCGGGGAGAAGGGGAAGCCCAGCAAGGTTCTCCCACCCTGAACGAGACCAGGCCTCCGGCTCTCAAATTTGGCTGCCCGTTAGAATCATCTGGGGCATTTGGCAATGCACGTGCCCAGGTCACCCCTCAGAGATCTGATTTCATTGGTCTGGGACGCATTCTGGGCACTGAGATTTTCAAACCCTTCCCTAGGGTGGGGTGGGGGGTCCAGGTGCAGCAGGTGTACGGAACCCACTCAAGCAGACGCCTTCTGACCCATAACCCATGTTATTAACCTGGGTTAACATCCTGGACATGATGTCAGGGCAAGGAAGGGTCTGTTTCATGAAATGTTGAGGTTTTAGGATATCTTCTTGGTAAAAGCCTCTATTCTGTGTGTCTAGAAACATTAGGATTGGCTTCGAATGAAGTTTCCTTCCATCTGAATACTGCGGTCCCCAAATATGGTCTTTTTGGAGACCTGTATTTTCTGGCCGCTCTCTGGATGTCTGGAGGGTTGATTTAACAGCTTAAATACTACTCCTGGCTCACCGGGCTGGGGGCTAACCCCAACATCACAGATTGGTGTGGGCACCAGGGGGACACAGGCCCCGGAGCCACAGGCCAACATTTACCGATGCATTGCGGACACTTGTACCTTTAGCAGAAGGTCTGGAAATGGAAAGGCCCTCAGATGAACAGTGTGCCAGAAGGGGCATCCCAGGTGCTGGGGCGGGGTGGGGGTGGATGACTTGGGTAGGGCAGGGGCTTCGACCTCCTAGCCCTCCCACACCTCTTCTTTCAAGTCTGGGCCACAGAACACACAGTTACATATGACTTTAAGTGGCCTATTCCTCCCTGGACCTGTGGACATCTGCATTTCTGCCCTTCAAGCAGGAGAGCACTTTAACGCGACACAGGGAGCTGAGTCATCTCACTTAATCCTGGCAACACCCTGGAGGCAGCTGGAGCCCAGGCCAATAGAGGCCCCCCAGGAAGGCTGCTGACTCAGTTGTAGTCCTGTCCACCCACAACCCTGGGGTGCTTCTTGTGCCTGACCTCGGGTTCAACGTATTGTACCGCGGCCAACCTGGTCTGCACCCCTGCAGCTCAGCCCTCCACACCTCCTACTTGGGCAGGAGCCCCTTCCTGCCCTCGGCCTCTACCCGCCCACTGCCCGCCAGCCCGTTTGGCCTCCATGCTCCAGGTGTTCTAGAATTTTCCATCCCCCTCCTCGGGCAGTTTGTTTCCTTTAACAAACCTTCATATTTTCTGTGGAAGCCCCAAATTCACATCTCTGGGCCAGTATTAGTACACTCTTCTTGGCTGGCTAAAGCAATTTTAATATGTCTATCTCGTCCGTCTATTGTATTTTTATTTCCTTACATTCCAAGCTCTATGTTGACAGGCATTTTGGCATAAAAAAGGATTGCTCCGTTATGCAAGTGTTTCTGTGTGTGTTTGCAGTGTGTGTGCGCCCGTGGGAACCGTGGGAGCATGGGTGTGTTTTAACCACTGATTCTCGAGTGTGGTTCCAGAACCAGCAGCTAACAGGTTTCAGAACCTGTTAGAAACGCAAATCATCAAGCCTGACCCCAGATCTACTGAACAGGCAACGCTCGGGGCGGGGGGGGGGGGGGGGGGACTGGCAGTCTCGGTTGTAACAGAACCCACTGATCCTCCGTGTAATCCAGTTTTTTTAGGATCTGCTTAAGACAGAAGCTTACTATGGGGTCTCTTAAGACACGAATAGGTAAATAGTAAGAGCTCTGATGTCCTTGGAGAGGGGTCAGTAGTGTCTTTTTTCAGATTTCTTTGTTCATGCTTTAATGGATAAGAGGCATACATGTGCCCGTGCATGTGCGCGTGTGTGCACACACTCATTCCAACTCTCCTCGGATCTGGGGAGGCCTCCCCCTCGGCCCCTGGCTCTGCTCCTGGGGATATTTAGCCATTGAGAAAAGCAGGTCTGAGTCTCCCTGCTTGACACCAAGGTCATGGTTTCAGAGATGGCGGAAGGAAAGCGAGAATGAAGTCAGAGGAATACAGCTGCGGCGGTGGAATGTCAGGCACCAGGGCCAGTGGCGGGGCCATGGAGGAGACGGTGATGATGGCTGTGAGGTGACACAGGTGGTGGCAATGAACGTGGTGTTGGTATTCGTGGTGGGGCTGCTGGTGGAGGTGATGATGGTGATGATGAAGGCGGAGGAAGGAGGTGTCGGCGTTGTCGGCGTCCTTGGTGTGGGCGATGACGGCGCTGGGCTGCTTACACGCCGGCCCTCGGGTCGCACTGCCCGCCGCCCTCTCCTTCCCCAGCAGGTGCGCCGCGCGTGCATCCGGCGTGCGCCGCGGGGTGTGACGGCGCACACGCGCTTGCACTTACATGGGCCCGCACCCGCCGCCTTGGCTGGAGGGCCTCCGAAGTTTACAAACCCCCTAAAGCTTTTAAAATAAAAATAGGGGTTAAACCATTTGGATCTTCCAAATTAGAAAGAATAAATGAACCACCCAGCTGTAGTTATAGGCAATTAATGTGATTCTGGGAGGGCTTCGCTGCAAGATAATGGAAAAGCTGATTATAAACGAGCCAGGAGTAACGAGGGAGGTCAGAGCGGTCCCTGAGCTCTGAAGGAGAAGCCGGAGCTCGGCTGCGTCCCGCGCCCGCCGCTTCGAGGTGCGGGTCTCCTTCCGCTCGGGCTTCCAGACACCGAGGCCCGCTGGGGCCAAGGCCACGGGCGCGGGGCGGGGCTGAGCCCGCGAAGGCCTGGCCGGGAGGAGCCGGAGGGCAGGAGTCGGCTCTCCCTTGTGCAGCCCCTGCAGCTTCAGGAAAACGACGCGGCTGAAAATAAACCCAGAGAAGGGCGAGAAAATGAGGGCAGAAAGGGAGAGAGCGAGAGTAAGGTTCCCCGTGAGAACCGACTAAAAACAGGACTTCTGACCTGGAAAGACACCGGCAGGAGCGGGGAGGGAACGTGTGTGCCAGGTGGCTCTTCACCCCTGCCGGCAGGCATCCGGGAACCCCCACCGACCACCGACCACCGACCACCGACCACCGAGCTCCGTAGGCCGACCCCCCGGCTTGCATATTTGCGCTCCAATTTTATCTTCGTCTTGAGGATTGTTTTTCTGTTTGTTTGGTTTTTTGTTTTGTTTTGTTTTGTTTTTATTATGCTCCTAGGTCTTTTAAATACATATAATTTTATGTTTCGTTTTCTTATATTCTACTGCAAATTCTTTTTTTTTTTTTTTCATTTTCTTTTTTTATTTTTAATACAGGCTCCACACCCAGTGTGGAGCTCAAGGCAAGGCTTGAACTCAGGACCCTGAGATCATGACCTGAGCTGAGATCAAAAGTCCCACACTTAACCGACTGCACCAACCAGGCGCCCCAACAAATTCTTCTCTAAAAACAAGTCAGAGCATGAATGGACAAACAAACACTTGGAGCTTCAGCCAGGAGCTGACCCAGTTCACCAGGCAAGCTCTGGTTCTGGTTGAGCTAAAACAATCAACCGCAGCCTTTCCATCTTCAGAAACTGCAGTTTGGGCCAAGCCCTCTTTCTGGAGACCTGCCTTACCCACCCCCACCCCCCACCAAAGGGGCCTTGCACTTGATATGTCAAGCCTCTGGGCCTCCTGGTTGGAAAGAGTTGCTTTCTGGCCCTATTCAGCTCTGGAAGGAATTGTCCTTAGAGAGAGGAGGGGTTCACCCTCTTCCTCAGACAATTTGGATTTAAGGAGCCTGCCCCCACTTCCAACTCCCCCTATGTGGGAGGAACACCATGGAGTCCTAAGGGGATAGCCCCATCCTTTGGAGAACAACCACTTCTGGACCTTGTGAATAATTCATGTGACCCACTGTGGTCTTTATGTGGTAGTTTGTGTGGCTAGGTGGGGAGTGAGACTTCGAGAATTCCCATCCACAGCCTGTAAAGTGACAGTGCCACACAGTGGCTGAAAGCCTGGGTTCGAATCCCAGCTCTTCTGCATATGGGCTGGGAGACTTACTTAGCCTCTCTGCACATCAGTGTTTTCACTTGTCAAGTGGGGATAGTAATAAACCTCCCTCGCAGAGATACTGGGAGTATACACAGATGAGAGATTTAAAGTGCTTGGTTCCGTCCCCGGCATGATGCATATTATGACGACGACCATTTTTATTACTATTCCCTTTGGGTGGCATGCACTGACCTGCTAGCCTGTTGGAGAAATTGCGCCACTAATACTTCGATTGGGGTTCAAAGCCTGGTAACTGGGACATTTGCCCAGTATGACCCCAGCCCCAGACCTCACTGGGCAGGAGAGGCTGTCCACGTGACCAGTGCCATCACACAGTCCTGCCACAGTCTTTCCCCACGGGACACTATGTTAGCGCTGCCACAAAGACTGATGCCAAATGGGTCTGGGACAGAGGAACCGAGACCTTGGCTTAGGTGAAGTCTGTTTTTTGGAGTCTCCTTTGCTTTTGGTACCCACGCTCCCAGCAGCGGCGATCTCTCTCCCCTGTGGCTACTGTGTTGTCTGACTCCCTTGTCTATATTGGAGGAAATCTTCATGCTGAGAGTCTCGATTCGATTCCCAGCTTCCCCAGCAGCTAGGAGGACCTGTTTCCTGCCCCACCCATCAGACAGGACCATGCAAGACCTCAATTCAGAGGTAAACCATGTGGGGGCTCCTGTTTTGCTGGTCCTGGCGAGGCTGATGTGCCCGGGGTTCTGGTGAAGACGGTGGCTGGGCTGCTGAGCCCACCCTGAGCCACCAGGCCCGGTTCCCAGGGCAGATGTGGCAGCAGGTGGCAGCCAAGATGGCAGTGGGGCTGAGCTCCTGACATCTGGTGTGAGCAGGGACTTTGGGTGCCGATGTTGGAAGGCCAGTCTTGCTCTGTTTGGCCCGCCCTCTCGAGGCTTCTATGGGCTAGCCAACAACTAACCATGCCCTTTCAGCTTAAACTGGCCCAGGTGCCTTCTGTTCTTCACTGTGGGGCCAAATGAGTGATAAGCCACCACTTACCAGGTATTCTCTGTGTGCCAGGACCTCCCACTGGGCACTTGACGGCACCTTTCCACCGAGGCTCACAATCCCCTGGGGACACAAGCTGCTGATTTCCAAGAGTCAAGCTGCCTCATGTGTCAGTCTCAGGCCAAGCCATGTGGGGCCAGTGATGGGTCTCTTCAAGGGAGACAGTAATTTTTAGTCTTCAAACCTAAAATGCACTCCAGATCTTCTCTAGAAGGGACTGAAACCCCAAGATGGACCCTGGAGCTACCCAGGCTCCCAAAGGTGCTCCTTGGGCTGTGTGGAGCAAACTGGATATCCCTGGGTCATCTGCACCCCAGCCTAAGCTGCTGGGTCCAAGGATGCACGTGGCTGGAGCCCTGGGCTTCTGGGGAGGGCTGTGTACCTCCCCAGGGCCCACTGCCCTGGCAGCCCCATCAGATCTCTGAACCTTTGTTCAGTCCACCACCCAGCTGCAGGCAGAGACCTCACAACTGCCCAAAGAGACGCACACTGCCTTAAATTATGTGTGCATACTGTGTGCGTGTGTGTGTGTGTGTGGACGATAAGTGTCTGTGGGTGCGTGTGCATGTATGGGGGTACATGTCTGTGTGTATACATGCATGCACAGTGGGTACGTGTCCATGTGTGCATGCATGTATGGGGGTACATGTGCACGTGTGTGTGTTATATATGGGGGTACATGTCTGTGTGTGTACATGTATGGGGGTACATGCCCGTGTGTGTGTGCATGTGTGGGGACATGTGTCTGTGTGTTTGCATGCACATACAGGGGTATGTGTCTGTGTGTGTGTGTGCATGTATGGGGGGTACATGTTTCTGTGTCTGTGCGTGTCTTTGTTTATATGTGTGTGCATGTTTGTGTGTATGGCGTGCATATATACATGTGTGCATATGCGGGGTGTGTCCATATGTGTGTGTTTATGTGCGTGTTCATGCACGTGTGGGTGTGTGAGTGTGTGTGAGTGTGTGAGTGTGTGTGAGTGTGTGTGAGTGTTTGTGTGAGTGTGTGTGAGTGTGTGTGGTGCTCTTCTTCCGGGCATTGTCCTTCACTTTAGTTCCTAGTTTTATTACATCATCACAGATCTTCATGGCAGAAGCTGGGGCCGGTACCTCCAAAGGGACAGTGGCACTGATCCTGTCCTTCAGATGACCCTGTCCCAAGTCATCATCGAACAGCTAACACTTTCTGTGAACAACACTTTTTAACTCCCTACTTGCTTCCTCCAAGCCACAGACAGAACCGAGGCTCTGTCATCACATGCTGTTTCATGCTCAGTGCTTCTGATGAACGTACGTAGTGAGCAGATGCACACATGTCTCAGTGCTTCTGATGAACATACGTAGTGAGCAGACGCACACATGTGTCTCAGTGCTTCTGATGAACATACGTAGTGAGCAGACGCACACATGTCTCAGTGCTTCTGATGAACATACATAGTGAGCAGATGCACACATGTGTCTCGAGTGCTCCCTCCCTGCCAGGCACCGTCGTGGGACCCCGGTGTAAAAGAGACAAGCTGAGCATCAAACGTCATGGAAGGGCCTGGAGGCCTCAGCCCCAGAAGGTGGTCTGATGGGAGGCTGGGTGCTGGGTGGAAAACACAACGGCGGGCTACCGGGGAGAGTGGGTGGGCCCCTCTGAGGCTGGTCACTGAGGGCGCAGGGACCACACAGAGCGCTGGCGGAACCCCCAGGGCCCAGGAGGACGAGGACACCTGGCTGTTCTAGGGACAAGAGAGCTGAGTGTGGCAGATGGTGGGGACCAGACATAATTCATGCAAAATGAAAAGGTAGACCCTTGCTCAGAAATTATTAAGAGCTTCCAGACGGTGACAGCAGGGTAAATAGCAAGCCTGGGGCCCTGCGTGCTTGAGACGGGGCTCCATGAAGCAGGCCCTGAGCGAGGACGGCAGGCAATGAGACGTGTGCAGGGCCAGACCTTGGTATTTTGGATTTTCTTCCACCTGCAGCGGAAGCCACAGGAAGGGCCAAGCTGGGGCAAGACGTGACATGGGGCCCGTCCTCAAACCACGGCCTGGCTGCTGGGAGAAGCCTAGGCTGAGGGGCGCAGGCAGGTGCAGGGGGTCCAGGGGTGCGGCTGGGCCCAGGACCAGATGAGCAGAGGTGGCGAGAGGAGGGCGGATTGTAGAGGGATGGGCGGCAGGCAGCGAGGGGTCGGAAGCCCCACAATCCTGCCTGACCTGCAGTGCAAGGTGCCCCCACCAGGCCTGCGGGACCACGGCCGGTGCCCCCCGACCGCGGGGAAGCAGCGCCTCTCCTGCGGTTGCCCTTCCTCTCTCCTCACAGAAGCCTCATCCCGGCTCCCGCCCAGCGACAGTGCTTGCCAGAGGCTCGTCACGGTCGGAGGCCATGCTGCCAGATGCTAAATCTCCCCCACAAGAAATCTGAAGACAAAACGTGCAGCAGCCACTGCCCAAAACCAATATGTACCAAACTGCGCAGAGCCGGTTGGAGCAGCAGGTGCCGCAGCGGTAAACACGGGAGGCCGACATGTTGACTTTGGCAGCTCACGCGTGTCTTGTCGTAGAAAGAGAGTTTATCGAAACTGAAAACTGGGACAAGGCAGCTCTGCAAGGCCACCCGCTCTGACTGTCGTCCAAAGCGGGGTTAAGAAGCGCAAGAGTCACATTTCCGGAGCCGCCGGCACTCATGTGGGACGCTCAGACGCCCCAGAGCCCTTCCACACACTGTCTCAGTCCTTCCCACAGCCCCTATTTTCCAGATGCTGAAAACGGGGCACAGAGGGGCTGAGCGACCTGTTCATGGTCACACAGACCCTTCAATGAAGCCCAAATTTAAAAAACCAACTGGCGGATCCTGTGAGCATTATAATAGGTCTTTGCCGGTCACCAGAATCCTGATGTCCTCTGCCAGCGGTTGGTTTGGGACTGAGCATGAGACCCTTTCTGGCCAAATGAGATGGGAGAGAAAGCTATGGGATCAGGAGCTCCTGGGAAAGAGCTTCTCCCTGATAGAAAGGCCTGAACAAATACCCATTGACTCTTCTACCTCTACTTCCTGCCTGTGGGCTTGTTATGGGAAGGTCGGGTGAGTGGGCTCGGGCAGCCTTTTAAGATCCATGAGGTGACAGGCATGAAGCCTGACGATGCAAAGTGAAAGTCTGGAATGCGTGACCGGCCTGTCAAACCAACCCTAGGACCTCCTGTGTCCAGACTTCTTGTTGAGTAAGCAGGAAATGTCTTCATGGTTGAAGTCACTGTCACTCAGTTGAATACCTCCTAACATAAATCCCGGGCTGGTCTCACTTCAAAGCCCATCAGCTTTCTCCTGTTACACTCCGATGCTTACGTGAGGGTCCAGCGGTCCTCCACTGCCCATCGTTAACCTAATGCCTGACGATTACAGAAACAATCAGATTTAGAAACTGGAAAGAAGGAGTGGTGGTCCATTCAGCAAGATCAGAAATCTCGTTTCTGGCCTCCATTACTCTTGGCATGAATCCTAGCATCACCGAACTGCAGAGCTGGAACACACCAGAACAATCACCTGGTCCACCCTCATATTACAGACGGTGATATGGAGCCTATGAGAGGCTAAGACTTGCCCTGAGGCCCCCAGACCAGAATGCTGCTCTCAGCCAAGTATCTTTTCCTTACTCTCCACACAAACTCTTTATCAACTTATCTCAAACTATGACTGGCCACTCATCTCAAATCAAGAAGAAATTCTCAATTTAACCACATTCTGACAGGATAAACTTTGATGTCATTAACTGAGGTTTCTTTCATGCATGTCCCCTTGGGTCAAGTTATCACCCTCTTCCCATGAATTCAGCAGCACATCCCGCCCAAGAAAATAAAAGAACCCAGAAGAACCCAGAGCAGGGTTAGTGGGTAGAGAGTGTCGAGTTCTTGGTTTTTCAGACCGAAAACTAGTTCTTGAATCTCATCACAGAGACAGCTGTCTTGAAAGCAAGAGTTTCGCATTTGGAATTTGAGAGACGAAGCTCTGATGGGAGCCAGTGACACATGTGAGCCACAGACCGGATGCTGAGAAGGGGAGAGGAGTCAGAGCACCACATGCCCCTTAATGAAGACTGCCCAGGCTGGACAGAAAGGGAGCTTAGGTGCTGGAGAAGCCCTGAGAAGGTGACTGATACCTAGGGAGAAGGGGCATTGGCACCGTCCCACACTGGCACAGGGGTCTGTGAAGGGTGGTTACACAGTGGCACACACTGAAGATGTCCTACCGGTTTACAGATGAACCAGACCAGCCCGGGTTTCCCTGCCAATTGGGACCCCAGAGCCTCCAGGTCTGAGATCCACCTCTCCCTCGGCCCACCTCTGATGCCCAACCTCTCCATCCCCAGCCGTGGCCCCAAGCCTGGGAATAAACGCCAGCTGGGTGCAGAGAACCATGGGTCTGGGCTAACAGTATTGGGGTCCCACAGTCTCTGCCACCATTTTGTTTTCACATCCTGAAAACTTCCCCAGGTTGCTGGGAAACCCAATTACACCTACAGCTCCGGGGGCTTGACCTTGAACAAGGGGGTCGGCAGCCCAACCATGTGCCCTGACAACTCTGTGGTACCCTGTGCGGCGCCAGGGGCACCCTGGAGACCCCCAACCCTGCCACTTTCCTTCCGGACACCCCCCCCCACCCCCGCACCAGCGCTGCATCCTGATTGGCCCAGGCCCAAGGCCGAGCTCATCCCCCTGTCAGTGATTGGTTAGAGATGGGCCTGCTGTTCCGCCAGGTTGGTTTCCTGGCTCTGCAGGGGAGACCCTGAGATCTGCCCTTCCTCCCAAGACTCTGTGGGGACGCACGGCCCAGGATCCCTGCAGGCCGAAGCTGGTGCCCCCCTGACCTGGCTTCGCTGTGCAGGAGCTGGAACGTAGGAGGCCTCCACCGCCTGGTAGAGGAAGAGGGTTGGAGTGGGAGGTCAGGTGGCATTGCCGCACTCACTGTGTCACAAATCGCCAAGGTCCTCAGTGGCACCTGATGATGAGCTAGACAGCCCTGCTCCGCGGGCGTCGTGTTGGCCACATGACTCACTCAGGCAAGCAGGCATCTGGGGAGAGTCCCACGCGACTCACTCAGGCAAGCAGGCATCTGGGGAGAGTCCCACGTGATGGTTCTGAGGAGAAGTCTGTCCCATTTGATTTCTTGCCCTTCTGCCATTGCTGGGAGAAAAAGCTTCTTCGGAGCACCCGCTCCCACTTGAGCCTGGGCCCAGGGTGCACACCCCTGGAGCAGAGTCATCCCCGAGCTCTGCAGGGAGAAGCGGAGGCTCCCAGCCACGCCCAGCCTAGAGCAGCGACTCCAAGCCACGTGCAGACCCTGAGCTCATAAGTGTCATGCTCATCAGGGGTCACCGAGGTTCTGGGCTATTGGCTACATGCGCGGCCGTGAGCATCCTAGGTGCTCTGTTTGCACCTGTATTTCATAACTTGTACTGGTTTATCCCCTCTTTGACAAAAGAATTGTATTGGCCTTAGAGTGCTATCTCTAGATCTTATGGGGAAAGCACTTCACAGAGGACGTGGTATGGAGTAGACACTTGGTAAATAGAGTGATGATGATGGTGACACTGGTGCTGGCGATGATGATGATGATGGTGGTAGTGGGGCTGCTGCTGCTGCTGGTAGTGGTGGTGTTGATGGTGGTGATGGAGATGATGGTGATGGTGGTGATGGTGATGAGGGTAATGGTGGAGATGGTGATGACGGTGGTGACGGCGATAATGGTAGTGGTAGTGATGGAGATGGTGATGACGGTGGTGTGATGCGGGTAGCGGTGGGGATGGTGATGGTGGTGATGAGGCTGATGGTAGTGATAAGGGTAGTGGTGGGGATGGTGGTAGTGATGGTGGTGACAATGGTGGTAGTGATGGCAATTCTCTGAGGCACTGGTTAGAACCCTGGCTGCTCAGGGTCACTCCTGAGCTCCTGGCTCATCCGCAGAAGGAGAACTTGCTTCCAGAAAGACCTTGGTGCTACAGAGAGCCTCAGGCTTACAGCCCGAGCAGCGCTTCCCTGATTTCAAGCTGATCACACAGCAGCTGGCCCCCAGCTCCAGTGGCTCTCGGGCATTTACCTGCTTCTGGCATTTTGGCTGGCAAACACAGACGGTAACTCCTCAAAAATATTAATGATATTATTATGGAAAATAATCATCAATGAAGACATCACAGAGAAAGGCGGATTAAAATGAGCTGTGTGATAGACTTTCCACCTTGTTGTTTCTGGCAGGGGGCCAAGACCCGAGAAATGATGAGGTGCTAATGAGGAAAGACAAAGGCCGTCGTCCCTCGTCGCCTCCTGGGCCTTCTGGGGCAGGTGCAGGCCTCACCTCTCCATCCCTAGCGGGTTTCCTGGAGCCTTAGGCAGCTGCTGCTGCTCTCCCCTGGACGATGTGGGTTGGATGCCGCTGTGGTCACTAAAAGGCGAAGTGGGCCACCGAGAGGCCCGGAGAGAGCCAGATTGACTTACTGCACAAATGACCCAGGCCCCCAGGGGAGAAAATGACCCTGTTCCCAGGGACGTTCCATTCAAGTGAGAAAGATACTTTCCAACCACATAAATGAAATGACTGCAGGTACTAACAGATGCTTCAAATAAAGTAAAGCAAGCCCCCCCAAAAAAGGGAAGAGAATGTTGAGGTGGGGAAAGGGGTGTTAGGGGTTGAATTGTGTCACCCCAAAATTCATATGATGAAGTCCTAATCCCTTGTACCTCAGAATGTGATTGCATTTGGAGACTGAGGCTTTACAGAGGGGACAGCATTAGCACGAGTTCAGTAGGAAGAGCCCCAGGCCACTCTGACTGGTATCCTTATAAAAAGGGAAGTCTGGACCCAGACACACACACACACACACACAGGAGACCATAATGTGGACAGAAGCTGGCATCTCCCAGCCCAGGAGAAAGGCCTGGAAGAGGTTTTCCCCTGCAGCCCTCAGAAGAGGTCCGCTGACACCTCCAGACTCCAGGACAGAACATGCCAAGGGAGTCCGCTGGATTTCCAGGCTCTTTTGTGGGATTTGCTGTTCTTTGCAAGCGATCAGTTACTGAAACCTGTCCTTGACCTGGTAGAGACTCCTTCACTCACTGCCCCTCCCTGAGGTCGATTCCCGGCCAGTCCTGCCAGGCCCCGGGCCCTCGGCTGCCTGGCTCGTGGCTGGATAGGTCGGGATAAGCAGAAAGGTCAGGAAGCTTTAAGAAGAGCTTTCCCATGGGTGTTCCGGCTCTGCAACCACTTTCAGGCCAGCCTCAGCCTTTGCCTGCTGAGGGCACCGCCCGCAGGAACCAGCAGGAGCTGCGTGTGGCCGGCGGGCTCAGGGCGGCAGTGTAACCCCCTCACTGTCCCACCACTGGTGGCCTCTGCCGTCGCCACTGGCAGAAGCAGGTTCTCAGTTTCCTTTCATCTTTCTCCAACACTCAAGCTCTACAGTGATAAGAAAATAATTTCGACAAGGGTCAAGCTTGTGGATTATACTTCTTTGTATAATGCTTGGCCTATTACTTTGCATAAAGCTGGGAAATGATCGCTCCATGCCGCTCAGCTGAGCCGGTGCTCAGTGTAGATCACCCTTGGTAAGTGATTTAGAGAGCAACATAGATCCTTCTACGGGAGTATACGTTTCTGAGTCCTCACCATATACCGTCAGATAAATTATTAGCACACACTCCAAATACTTCTTTCCAGTTTGACACCGTTGGAATAATAGCCAGGCTCTCGGAGCTGAACCTGTTCTAGCTCTGTAGCTCTGAGCCCAGCCTCTTTCAACAGTCCTGGTCCCAGGAAGGCCAGCTCGCTCTTTCCTCCATCTTCAAGGTCGTACCCTTGACTTTTGGCTGCAAGCCCTTAAGGAGTCTGGGCCGCTGTGCTCAGGGGGCTGCAAGCTTGCAGAACTCAGTCCATTCTTCTTTTCTTCTGGGCAAAGATCCTTTTCTCCTTCGAAATCCCTATGGATAAGACACACAGGCTGGAGGCAACTGTGACCTCAAGGCTGAGCAGCTAGTTGAACAACTGCCTCTAAAAGGTGCCCCAGAAGCAGATGGGGGAGGGCCCCCGCTGTCTGGCACCTCCTTGTTCTGTGCGTGTGTAACGCCTGGATTCAGACATGACCAGGGCATAGGAAACATACTAGCCTAGGAGTTAAGAATCCGGGCTGGTCCCAAACTGCTGGGGCAAATGAAGTCCAGCTTAGCTCCAAGCTAATTGTCCTGGGTGGGGCAGGTCATATAACTCCTCTGGGCCTCAGTTTACTCAGCTGTATAATGGGAATCATGATCATTTTGCCTTTAGAATTACTGAGCATATTAAGAGTCAAGACTCGCAAAGCATCTAGAATTTACCATCTGGGTGTTGGCTGTTATTAACACAGCTCTCCTGGTGGTTAGTAACAAGGAGCTGGGGCATTGGGGGTGACGGAACAGGATCTGGAATGTCTCACTGAGTCACGGTGTTGGGTGAATTTGACAGTGAAGCTGATTGTTATGTCCCTAAGGCCCCAGCTGTGCAGGATGAGAAAGACACAGTCTCTCAGTGGTATGGGGAGAAATGACCTGGGGGATGGCTCAGTAGTCAGTTACCTAGAAGTCAACCCCCGGGGGGGCTCCCCTCCCAAAAAAGCTTATGTCATCTCACCCTGTGTCCCTAGATATGGGTGATTAGAAGAGGGAGGACTCTAGCCTTCGCCCACACAGACAAAATACACCCGCGCCAATTTGGGGTGCCCACTGTAAAAGGAGTGTAGACAGGCAGGGATGTGTGCAGAGCAGGAGCTGGGAATACAGAGGCTCGGAAGCATGTGGATCGAAGCGACACTAGTGATGACAACAGCTTAGTACTTGCTCACCTAACAGATGTTCCCCAGTGGGGGTCAGCCCTCCTCCAGCAGCAGAGCAGGGTGCCTGCCTGCGTGAAGAGCGTGGAGCCTGTGAAGGTAGGTGCGGGTCAGGTGTGGAAGTGACCACATGCTCTCCGCTCCATGCATCCCATGACCATAGCGACCTTCAAGGGAGCGTGGGACCTGCAGCCTGGCTACGAGACCAGAAGAGAAGCTCGATCCTCAGCCAGCAACCTCTGCTACGGTGCACAGCGTGAAGAACGTCCAGGATGGGGCGCCTGGATGGCTCAGTGGGTGAGGCGTCCAGCTCTTGATTTCAGCTTGGGTCGTGATCTCGGGCTGTGAGATTGAGCCCCACATCCGGCTCTGCGCTCAGAGGGGCGTCTGCTTGAGATGGTCTTTCCCTTTCCCTCTGCCCCTCCCCACCCAGGCTCTCTTTTTTCTCTCTCTCTAAAATAAATAAATAAATCTTTAAAAAATAAATAAATAAAAGAAGAAGGTCTAAGAAACCGAGGATATCAAGCCTGAAAAGACTTTGTAGGATCCAAAATGTGTCTTTAAAGGACGGAAGGGGCTTCTCGTGAAAAGAGAGATTCATCTCTGTTTGTGTCATTCCGAAGGGTATGAGTAAAACCTGTAATGCACAGAAGAAGGGAGGCAGGTGGCGTGAATCGACCATCCTGTTTTGCCCAGGCTATCTGGTCTTAGTCCTGAAAGTTCCACCAGGACCCTTGGTCCTCCTTGTCAGGGCTGACTTTGGGTGGACCCAGCTGTGTCTATGCTAAGAGTTCTCTCTGCAACCGCCCCTCCCCATCTCCCACTTCTTCAGTCATAGCGTTGTTGGCCGTGAGATCAATGCTAATGAACCAATAATATATATAAAATAAGGTGTCTTTAGGCAGAAACACATATAAAACGAGGTTATGTATTGATTGATCGATGAAAATGTTGTGACCAGTGGCTTGCAGAAACGTAACCCCATATTCCTGCCAGCAGCAACGGCCCGGTGTTTGCTAATTTGATGATCACGATATCTTTATGGAATGTTAACTACCAAAAATAACAAGGCTGGATATCTATGCCACTAAATAGTCTGGGGCCATAAAAAGAAATGAAGTACTGATACTACAACATAGATGAACCTTGAAAACATGATGCAGAGTGAAAGAAACCATCCACAAAGATGATGTATTATAGGATTCTGATTTATAAAATGTCCAGAATAGGGAAATCTATAGAGACAGAAAGATGAGTGGTTGCTTAGGGCTGGGGGAGGGAGGGGCGGTAGAGACTAGAGGAGCAAACCCTAAAGGGCACAGAGTTTCTTCTCAAGTGATGAAAATTGTCTAAAATTGACTCGTAATGGTGGCACACATCTCTGAATGAACTAAACAACACTGAATCGTGCATTTAAATGGTTGAGTTGTGCAGTGTGTGAATTATATCTCAATAAGCCTGACATCACCCCTGCCCTTCATGGAAAGGCTCAGCACCCCCTCCCAGCATCTCTTGTGGGAGCAGCCCCCATGCCCGTCTCTCCAGCGCCACTCCCTCCAGAACATGAGCAAACTGGATTCTGGCTCCCGGCAGAGGCGCCCAGTGTGACGCAAGAGCTCCTGGAGAATGCAGGTCCTTGTCTTTCCTTGTTTAAGCGCAGTTTAGAGGATCCCTCAGTGGGCACGTTAGAGCAGGAAGCCAAGCAGCCCATGGCCGTGATCCCAGATAACGGAGCTGTGCGGTCTCTTTCCACCTGGAGGAGCTCATTTCAGCCAGATAGCTTCTGAGCACAAGTCACAGAACACCTGACAGAGCAGTGACGAGAGGTCATTATTCCATGGGGCTAGGAGTCCGGACCTGGGGGCCGGGGGTGTTTCAGGCTGGGTGCAGGTGCTCTATGGCTTCCCAGTGCCCCACCCCCCATCCCAGACCTGCCGCCTCAAGGTCACAGGACACTGCCAAGTCACCAGCGTCAGGTCCGCACACAAAAAGTGTTAAATCCAGCTGCTCCTGGTGGGGAGAAATAAGAAAAGCGGGGGTGGGGTGGCTCTAGGCGGGCAGAGTGCAGCACAGGAGGGCGCCGTGGAAGGTCGAGGGCAACTGGCGCTGTTCTCCAGCAGGAATAGGGTTTTGGCCTTCGGAGAATCATCAGAAAAGACTCAGATACTTGATTCAGAGTTCTGAGCTCAGAATCTAACCAGGTTCCACGGTGTTGGGGGTGGTGATGGGGGTGGTCAGCAGCTAGTGACCTGAAAGTCCCTGGGCCTTAAGACAGTGGCGCCCGGGCTTGGGAGGTGGCCGGGCCCCAGGCTGCCCTGAAGAAAGCGGGTGCGGGCACCGCTGCCTCCCCAGGAGCCTTTCCTCGGTCCCAGGAATTGAAGCTTTACTGTGTGACCGGGGAAACCTCTTGTGGCTGCTTTCTGGCCTCTGCGTACCCCTTAGCAATTCCCGAATCTTTGGATGCCGAATGCACTTTGAAACGGATCCTGTCCGCGTAGACGAGGCTGCCGCAGGGCTCGTGGGTATCCGGAGCCCCGCTGCGCCCGCGATGAGCGGTCGCGCCTTCCACACGCGTGTGCTTTCGCAGACCCACACCCCGAACGTGCCACCATGTCTCGTGAAGACAGCAAAACAGCTGCCACCGTCTAAAAATTAATTGGTTTCTGGATCATTTGCATTTTTTATAGTTTGCCAACAAAAGACCGGGAGAGGGGAGGGAATTTATTAATGTTCAAAGAAATTCTCCAACAGGGGAGCAAGCGAGCGTTTTCACGGGGCCCAGAGCCGCGCATGTCAGTGTGACACGGCGTCGCTGCCGAGCCGCGCCCGGGCGCGCCCCTCCGAGGGGGACTGATGCGCGGCTCCCAGAGCGGCTGCCGCGGCCGCCGGAGACCGCCCGGGGCTGACATTATTTTAGTCGGGGTCTGCGTTATGGTTTGGTAACGGCCATTTCCAGAAAACAACCAAGGCAATTTCAGGATTTGCTGTCACAATAGGCACACTAAAAATAAAGTCAGCATAAATAGATTCAGACATTGACAGAATAACAAGGCATAAAGAATTGGAACGAGCGCCCACGTCCAGAGGGCGGCGCGGCGCCCGCGCGGGGCGGCGGGGGCGGACGGGAGTCTGCGCTGCTGACTCGGGGTTTCTGTTTCCCCGACCGCGACCAGAGCGCAGCGCGAGGACCGTCAGCGCTTCATCTAGTTCCACGCCAAGTGCGGGCGGAGGCACTGAGCGAAGGAGGGAAAGCCACTCTCCTCCAGACGTCCCATTTTTTGGTGGCTGACGGCCCTCAGATGACAGATTGGCAGTTTTCCACAGCTGCCTCCCAGTCCCAAACACGAGTCTGGAGAAGGATAGGGATGTGGTGCAGAAGGGGGGGGGGGGGGTAGAAAAAATATTTTTAGGGGCGCCTGGGTGGCTGTTGGTTAAGTATCCGACTCTTGATTATGGTTCAGGTCATGAACTGGGCGGGAGAGAGGGTCGTGGGTTGGAGTCCCAAGTGGGGCTCCATGATCAGCGGGGAGTCGCCCGTCTCCCTCCCCATCTGCCCCTCCCCCTGCTTGTGCATGAGCTCTCTCTCTCTCTCTCTCTCTCAAATAAACTTAAAAAGAAAAAAAAAAACACGTTTTTAATTCAATTGAGATAATTGGAAAAAGTAAATCTGTGGCAAACTAGTGATAGGAAAGAAGAAAAACAATGTGCTAGAAAAGCTGTATCATCATAGGTCAATACCTGCTAACTTTGGGGAGATGGGCTCTTCTGATCTAGGGGTGTCTGGCCATCTTAATCAACTAGTCCCTGGTAGAGCTCTGGTTGGGGTTTCTGTAACCCATCTCCCTCAGCCCCCCCCCCCCCCCCCGCCCACCAGCGTGGCTGGAAGATGTCACTGCTTCTTCCCACAGCCCAAGCCCGGCTCCAGGGAGAAGCAGGCAGGGAGCGCCGGAAAACCCCCACTGTCTTCACCCTTCACTGATTCTAAGTTAGCAGAAGAGACTAAGGCAGCAGACACAGAACATCTAATAGCATTTTGGGAAACAACTTTTCTCAGCCGAGTTCCCTGGTGTTGATAGGTATTCGGTGAAAAAAAAAAAAAAAGTGTTCTTAACATTAAGTTTGGTAAATTTGCATCTGGGCTTCTCAAAGCCCTTAATATGATCTTGCAGGAGGGATAAAGCAGATGAGGGTCTCAAACAAATTTTACCATCAGAACTCACCCTTTTAAGAATTGTGTGTGTGTGTGTGTGTGTGTGTGTGTGTGATACTTGGGAAGAAGTCTCTGGAAATATGTTTTGTCCTAGATACAAACCACATGTTTTCATCCAGCCGAATGTCCTCAAGGCAGTGCCTCATCCTTGAGAGAGGTGGGAAGGTTGAGGAAAACAGTCCTCTGCATTTCTGCTAGGCCAAGACCAGTTTTCTTTGAAAAAGAAACATTTTTATTGTGTGTGGGGTTTTTTTGTTTTGGGGGTTTGGGTTTTTTTTTTTTTTTTTTCTTTTGTTTTTTCAGTTCAGTACCCATTCAGTTGTCTACAGGGGATGTGGATTAAAGATTGAGGACAATGGCATGGAGTTCTCTGGTCTGGGGAAGAAGCAGGGGACCCCAAGGTCAGTCTAAACGTTGCCTGGTAGCACATGCTTCGCTCGTGCTTTTCCATGCTATGCTAGGATTTTGGCAGACATTCATTAGAGGTCAATAAAAGTTAAATAAATGAAATGGGGCTCCGCTGCAGAGACATTTAATCATTTCATTAAGCATACTATTGTGTCCAGGTGCTTTGCCAAGTGTAGAGCTGGTTATGACTTCATCTAATTCCTAACTGCTGGGGAAATCAGCGCGGGACTCTTCTGCTGTTCCTCCCTCTTGGTGCGGCCCGCCCCATGCAGCTGCGGGAGGACAGGCGGCCAAGATGGGCTGCCAAGGAGTTAACCTTCCATGTTTTGGAAAGGCAGATGGGACTTCTAATCAATCCTTCTCTTGAAGTTTCTCTAGCCTGATGGGAATTAAGAGAAGGCGAGGAGGTGGGGGGGGGGGGGTACTGGGGGAGGGGGGGGGAGGATGTGGGGGAGTGCTGGGTCCTCCAGCTTGGCCAGGGTTTCAGACCCTCTTGGGCACCCAGAGCTATGTTCCAGAGTGGGGAGTGCACTTTTGCAATAGAGGCTTCCTGGAAAATGTGGTGTAGGGTTCCCTACTCCTGCCTTCTGGGAGATCTGTGCTTTCTTCTGAAGCCAGCCCCCGCTAGGGCAAGACTCAAGAAGCTTCAAGGTTGTAGAAGAGGGTGGTCTTCTGTGTCTGCCTGTGGTGGGAATCCACCAGTGTGCACTGCTTGTGGAAAGTATCATGGCAGCCGAGAATTTCAATGGAGGACCCTCCAATGGGCATCAAGATCCTCTCCAGGACAGACCCACACAGAGAGGGTCAACTGATTTTCAACAAAGGTGCAAAGGCAACTCCATGGGCATAGAAGGGACGGTCTTCTCCGTAGATGAGGTTGGCATAATTGGCTATCCGCAAGCAAACCATGAACCTCCATCCAACCTCACACCTTATACCAAGCACCATTCTCAGAAAATGGACAGAGATCTCAATGTAAAGCCTAAAGCTATAAAACTTCCAGAAGAAAACATAGGTACAAATTCTGTGACCTTGGTTTAGGCAAAGATTTCTTAGCAACAACACCGAATGCAGGACTCATAAGAGGAAATAAAGAAGATAAGTTGGATTTCATTAAGATTAAAAACTTTTGCTCTCCAAAAGAGAATGTTAAGAGAATGAAGACACGCCATAGACTGGGAGAAAATATTTGAAAAATACCTATTGGATAAAGGACTTATACCCAGTTATAACTCTCAAACCCCCCTAACAAAGAAAATAAACAACACAATTAAAAACTAGACAGACGATCTAAACAATTTGCCCAATTGTCAGAGAACACCAAAGAAGATACATGGATGGCAAATGATCACATGAAAGATGCTCAAAAAATGCATCGCTAGGGAGACACAAAGGAAAACCATGGTGAGATACCACTACAGCCTTATTGAAATGGCTGAGTTAAAAAGACTGACCATATCAAGTTCTGGTGAGGACACAGAACAATGGGATCTTGACCATGAATCAGAAATAATGTAGTTACTTTCTAGAAATAGTTATTTTGGAAGAGTGTGGTATTACAGAATAATGGTTAATTTGACATCAGGAATCTAAAAGTGTCCTGGGTCAATACAAAGAAGATGACCCCCCCCCCCCGTCCCCTACACAGCTGGTATCCCTGTATCAGTACAGGCACTCACTATACAGAAATTTTGGATAAAAAATGTTTGAAAAGTTTGGAAACATAAAGAGTATCTCTAGGAAGAAAAAAAGGGATGTTTTGATGAATCTTTTTTTTTTCCTTGTAATTTCTCTTTCTTTCTTACCCTCAACCAGAATAGAAAAAGTGAAATACAGAGTCTTGATAAACTTCCAAGATTTGTGCGTGTGGACCTTAGGAAGACTGCCAAAAGTTGCAGAGAGTGGTTTATAAATCACCTAGTATTTGCCAATATTTACCTGCTCTTAGAATAGATCTTAGTATTTACCTACTCCTAGAGAGGTTCTTTTTTTTTTTTTTAAATGATAATGTTATTGAGTTTCCGAAGGAAGGTATGAATAGCCAGATTTTAGAGGTGATTCAACTGGCCTTCAGAGAGCTCAGTAACTCATCCCGGGTCACATAGCTGGGAAGTGGCAGAGCCAGGGCTGAAACCCAGGTCTGCGTCTTGGACTCCGTCATTATGTCTTTCATCCTTTATGTTTGTTCCAGAGCCTCTGATGGCTACGTGGTCATTGCTCCACCCCAGCCACAATTTCTAAATACTTCCTGGGGGTTGGCTCTTCCTCTCCCCACTGCCTGCCCCTCCTCCAGCAGCTTGGCCTGTTGCACTAACCCTAGAGAAAAAGCCTAAAACCTAAATCCACTCCAGAAGAGGAAAGCTGCCCTCACGCCCCCTTACGGCCTCAGTATGGAGTATCACCACCTCGGAAAACCTCTCGAGCTTCTTCCTTAACGGGCGGGG